>NC_136618.1:24565407-24860407 GCF_933228915.1 Telmatherina bonti
AGTCATGAAATGACACTGAAATGAGAGCGATAGTGCAAAGGGAAAAATAAATATATAAATAAAATAAACTGAATTTGGAATGCATCTTTAAATGCAAATGAAGAGCTTCTGTAACATGTAACAAAACAATGATATGTACTTCAGTACAGCCTGAAGGTTACATCTGTATGGAGTGGCAAAAATACATTCTTCACAATGACTGTGTCTTTAAAAATAAATAAACATCCACAGAAATGACACTTGTGAAGAATTGGTATCCATCTTCAGAGAATCTGGGAATGGAAATATACAATTACTCCTTGTTCTTGTCACCAAAGCCACTTTAGTCATAACAAAAGCTCCCTGAAAGACTGAAGAATGCAGGTCTGTGAAGGTGATGCTTATAGTCAGAAGACAAAAATGCCCATCATTCACAGACCTCATGGCTTTTGTTCATTTACTATGTCCACTGTGCAGCGACACACAATCAGTAAACAGCTTTTTAGTATGTCTGTAAATGTTAAATTGAGTATTTGTTATAGATATATTATGATTAAGTGATTGATCAAGCATATATCTGACAGAAAGCTAATTTGCATATGGTTTATGGGAACAGTTGTAGATATTTTACTCATGATTAAAAAGCACATTAGTTAGCAGGTAAAAATTCCTGAAATCATCAATTTTGTTTTTTACTATTATTTTATATTTACTATGTTGTGTTTTTTCATCTGTTTTATAATTTTTGAAACTTTGAGTTTTGGGAAGGTCATATCTTTTCATTACTTGTGATGCTGAGAATCACAGCTTTCTTTTTTTTTTTTTTTAGTTTTACTTGAAGGATTTTGTTTGTACTTTGCACTTTCTATATCTAGTAGTTGAACCTTCTGATTCGATGTTGGTGTTTGCAATTATTTACTGAGCCATGCTCTTCATCCCAAGAAGTAGAAATAAATATTATTGCAATTTGTTTGATCTTGCTGTCTTTACTTTGTTCGATTAACAGACACTTTTGGAAGTCTTTAGGTGTTGCCAATCTGTAAATGTCATTTGTAAATGCTTTATTACTCATATACTTACATTTTAGATGAGCTCACACCATATACTTAAATAAGTATTAAGTGCTTTGTAACTACCTACTACAACAATAATACAATAATACCTACAATAATGTATTCCTATATTAATAACTGCTTCAATAGACATTTGTTGGGAAATAATTTTGTTTGTTTACAATATTTATCAAGAAATTTACTAACTATTAGGACATACCTTAACCCTGTAAGGATAGAAATAAGTCATAACTGGTTGGTAAATGGTACAATACTAGATCGTGAGATGCTGAATCCATATTATACAGTATTAAAAGACAATCATTAAATATCTACCAATGAGTATTAATGTCAGAAACATGCTTTATAAATGATGAATTCAGTATTTTTACCTCATAACTAATGTGTTTATCAGTTATGAGTAAAACATCTAGAGCTGTTCTAATGAACCACATACAAATGAGTTTTCTGTCAGAAATATGATTTGTAAATGATTAATTCAGGATTTGTTAATGCATAACTAATGCTTCATAGAGTGTAGTCAATATAACGTGTTACCATATTTACTTTATTTGATATATTTTATTAGATATATTTGCAATATCATTTATCTGAGTACTAATTACCATACTGACACACTCGATGTTTTGATGATTTTATAATGTGGTCGTAAATATTTTCTTTCCTTTCAGGACAGGCAGTTATGTTGTCTTCAAAGGCAGTGAGCTTTGTAACTAGAGTCGCTTTGTGGGCCATTAATCGGGCCTTGCATGCGCCCCCATGAGTAAAGCATCTCAATGCTTCTGTGACTGGAACTGTCTGTGCTTCGCAATGAAATGTCATCGATCCAGGTAACAATTATCCGCTGAAGCCTGCTGAAAAGTAATGGCAGCGCCTTGAATTCAAAGAGAGTCCCATCTCTTTCCAATTAAAAAATGTTGAACATTTTCCTTCTCTTTCTTTTCTTATATTTGAAAGTAAGGACGAGGGAAGATAGTGGAGTGTTATGGCTGCTGCTGTTTACTTTAAATTGGACACATGGATAAAACCTGCCCAGAGATTGCTTATTCTACATTGCCGTGGGCACTCTGCTCTTCCTGTTTTGAGGAAAACATCTGAAGCCGCCTCCACTCGTTATGCCCCATGCATGCTGGTGGTGTTGAATTTTAGCTGATGAAGGAACAAAAAATAAATATTGAATCATTTTAAAGTGATTACTCTGAGTTGGGAATTGGCAAAGGTCCAGCATGAGCATGTTCCTCCTTCAAAATGTCTCCATGTATGACCTGCAGAGGTCCAATAGAGGTTAGAGACAATAGGGGACTCTTGTCTGTTGTTTCATGGGGAGCTTTCGTTCTCATGGTGGGTGCCAGCTTGGCTAGGCCATGTCAATACAACTCATATGTTTCATATGTATAACGTCCTCTCCATTTTATACAAAGAGCCTCCAATGCATTATTAATGCTGCCAAGATGATATTGAATTCTACCCTGACACTTGAATAAGGTATTGTCTATCCAACTTATGTTGGATAAGGAGAACAATGTTATTTGTTTAGGACCATCAATCCTAAACTTTAAGTTTAATTTCACGTAAATATTGATGTGGTATAATGTAATAAACCCCATTTCTGACGTTGACATAGTAGCAGTTTGCTTTATTGCAATTGCAATAGTTTTAACACCTTTGTCCCAGATACATTGTGGTTCATTGTCCTTTGTCATGTTTAACATTAAAAGTCCATGAATTTTTAATCATTAACATGGTGACAGTTTGGCTTTTGTATTGGCAAAGTGCTATCTTTAGCTCTCAGCTCAGCCAGGGAGGCATATCGGCTGAAGGAAGGTAATATGACCTTAATGTGTCAGAGCCAGAGACCTCGCCTGTCAATATTACATCAGGATCAGCACTTTTGAATCAGCACAGTGCCTCCCCACCTGAATCTCTGAAGCGTGTGCTGCCAAGCTGTTCTCATTAACTGTTTACAAGTACTTCTCCGGATTGTAGTCGACCATGATTTTCTGCTTCAAGTGTCTCTTTCAAGAAATATGTGTGTCCTTCAGGTTGGGCACGATAAGGCCGAGTCAATATAAGATTTATTAGAAACAGGATATAAAAGGTAGTGAAACAAACAAGTCAAATGAAGAAACTTGGCACATGCTATACATCATGTCACAGTTATCTAAAACCAGATCGAATTGCTTCTTGGATATTAAACTGCACTTCCAATTTCAGGAGCCGTGATGTGCTAAATATTTAAGGTTTGACCTTGGTCAAGTTTCAGTTATTTTTCTTCAGTGCATATGCTATCATTTCAGTAATCAGAACACGACCAATCTGGTTGCCTTTATATTTATGGAGATGAGCCATACCCAAGCTGTGGAAGTGTGTTCATTTCAAGACCGACTGACACATGTAGATAGATGATGAATGCTAATAGTCCTCTGGCAAAGGTTTAGGTAAAGTATTGCTTTATCTTTAGCTGCCCATCACTGTAATGATATATTATTTTTCAGCTTTCTGTGCTTAAAAGCATATATTCAGGTGTGTGATTGAACTAGCAATTCAACAAATGAGGACCTGGTGTTATATTTCAGGTCCAGTTGATCTGAAAGTGTAATCTGTTGAGATTTTGCAAGATTACTGAGTCTCTTTTTTGCAATATCTTCCAGAAGCTGCATTCACTTTACCTCAAACATCTGTAGCTGAAATTGTGTTGTACTTGCTTTTTGCTTCCACATCATGTCTCAGCATTAATTATGTAGTACCTCTAAGTTAATATAGGTGGTAAAAATGCTTCACCTGCACCTTATAAATAGAAGCTGCTAACATTTCAAAGCAGCATTTTTGAACTACTCGATGTTTGAACATCTTCTCTGACTCAGGTGAAGATTGTAAATCTGACTAACATTCTATTGAAATGGTTACATCTTGGTATATATTCCCTTGAGGCAGTAACACTTGGAGAGCATTGGTTAAACTGACACAAAATGACCCAAAAATCCTTCCAGTTGTAAGTAACTTGCATTTCAACACTGAAACCTCCAGTGAGCCCAATTGCATGATTAAGGAGCATGAGTTTGTGTTAGTGAGCAGTGACTGGGTGGAAATGTGTGAAAGTATCCATGTACAAATAGACAACTATAATGAAACAGGCTTTAAAAAAGGAATACCTATGCTGAATTTCACTGCTGGAACATTCATGTTTACCAAGACATTTTATTAATAGACATATAAAGGCAGTGCTGGAGTAAAACAAGGCATCTGAGGCAAAGATCCCTGCAGCGGTGGCAGCATCACCCCCCCTCCCCAGTCTGTAGTAAAACAAATAACATCTGCTTCTGTTAACACCACCTTCGCTGCAGCTGTGTTGATTTCCCATAATCCCCAGAGAATATGAATCCAACACTGGTAATGCTTCCATGACTGTCAGAAGTGTTTCATCAATAAGCAGAGAATTTGTTTATGCCAAGGTTTCTAATCATAAAAAGAAAATCAGGGGCATTGTGTAGTCTGCACTAAGCAAGTAACTGTCCTTCTAATCCTTGCAATGGCTCAAACATTGTTGTTTGAAACAGTAAAGAACAATCACACTGACAAACTAAAATGTAATCTGAGACAAGCTCTTTTTAAATTATTTTTTTTTATTAAATGACATGAATGATGCACCGTCTACAGTCGATGTCAAGAAAACACATTCTTATTGTCAGTGGCAGTTATGGAAGTCCTCAATTTTGTCAGGTCAGACACAGTAATATATTGAATATGTCACACAGCTCTGAAAAGATATTGTGATATTTAATGAAAGAAAGCTAATCTGCCAAGAAAAACAACAGCTGTTGTATTTGCACAAGTGGCGCCCCAGATAACAGCAGCTAGGAGGAATTCTTCATGGTAAACATGACACAAACTGATACTAATTTATATTCCTTTAAAGATTTATTCACTTTTTTCAGCTTCTACACTGATTTGCATGCATTAAACTATGTTATTTTTTTATTACATCAGATATTTCCTGTCTTTTCTTTCTTTCTTTCATTTTTTTTTTTTTTTTTTTTTGTTTACCTGGCCGAGCCAGTGAGGTTATTTGACTCTGACCTCCATTTCTACAATCTGTAGTATGTGGCCCCTGATGCCATCTGGCCAGTTTATTTCTTTGGAATTCATGCTCAACACAGAAGTAACTTAATGTGTGTCAATCTCAGCAACTCTAATCTCAGATAAATGCACCTTTGCCACACCATCCTGATAAGTGTAAAAAAAAAAAAAATACCGGACATCAGATATAGTATCCTGTACCAATTTTCTGTTGCATCTGACCTCAAAAGACAGTGAGGCCATCGTCCAATGCATCAGAGTGTGATGTCCACTGCTGATTGCACCTCACTGAGCATCAGCTCCTATTTGTGATGCACTTCCGTGCCTCAACAAGCAGTGAGATCCCAGAGCACTCTGTAAATTGGACAATCAGTAATGGTATTTGATGGCATTAAGAGTGGAGATGAAAGGAAGGACACTTCTGTTATCAACAGGGTAATGGGGCTGCTGCCTTGCACTTTGTGACCAATGAAATGGGACCCAGTTAATTATCCCTGCCATTAATTAGTCTATCCTATCAAGGAGAAAGGGGTTTGCTCTCAGTTGAAACCATATTATATTGAATTGCTGAGCATCCAAATAAAATGGCTTGTTCAGTTTGATTCTGCATTTTACTAGAAATGGACTCTGGGAGTGCACGCATTGACTCTCAAAGGAATGCTCATACAGAACCAAATGTGCTTTGGAAGACCTGTGGTGAAAAAGGGGCAGCAAGGTATAAGTCTGTCTTGCGGAGCTGTTGGTAATGGCTCCATCATAAGCTCCTGAAGCCTCTCTTTTAAAGCAGTGATGATGGGTAATGTACCTTTGCATATAAATCTATCTTATCGGCAACGGAATTATTTTCAATGGGTTCCAGAAGACAGCTTGCTGAATCGCGTGTGCCAGAAGTCACAAGAAGTTAGATAGCACTGTACAGCCAATGCTGGCTTGCACATTTGAACTGCCTTCACTGCCTTACTTGGGTCCTTTCCCAAGAGCTGAGTCCACATTTTTTGTTGTTGCATTGAATGGGCCAGCTGCATCGTTCAAATTTAACAAATTGAATTAGACCATATTGACTTAAGAAACAAAGAGTGATTGCTTGGTTCTCAGATATCTTTCTATCATTGTTGTCATGCGTTTTGCTCTTCTAGGGTCCTCTATTTTCAAGCAGGATTATAATATTATTTTACTAAACTATCAGTAGGACATTCATCAAATCAATTCATATTACACCACTCTCTGATAGATCATCAGTTATAAATAAAACTATATTTTTTAACAATCAGCATTTTTTCTGTATATTTCATGTTCTTTAGAAAAATGATTGGATGCAAAGAACAAAAGTGAAGACGCTGTCTTGACGTGTATTGTTAGAGATCACATGCTTTTGGCCAGTTAATATGGTGATATGATCTCATGAAAGAAAATGCTTGTTGTTTTTTTTTTAATAGGTGGTTTGTCTTATACTTAATGAGTTGTACTCATTCATTCATTTTCTTATCTACTTAGTCCAATAACAGGTTGTGGGGAAGCTGGAACCTATCCCAGCGATCATTGGGCGAGAAGCAGGGAACACATCGGACAGGTCACTAGCCCATCACAGGGCTATCACAGAGAAAGAAACAATCACTCATACACACACATTAACTCTGATTTAGAGTAACTGATTAACCTACCATGCATGTCTTTGGATGGTGGGAGGAAGCCGGAGTACCTGGAGAGAACCCATGCATACATGGGGGGAACATGCAAACTGTTCAAAACTTCCCCAGCCTTCTCCCAGTCAAACCATCGACCTCCTTGGCGTGGGGCTGCAGTTTTATTTATTGCTTTAATTTATAAGAAATTTCGTCAGTTAAATCCTTCATTCTGCTAATAAATTCTAGTAAATTAGTGAGCATCTGTTAGGTAATTAGCACAACACCGTATCTATTGTGAGATCTCCTCATATTATTGCTGCAGTACATGTCCTACTAAATCAATGAAATTAAAAAAATCAATTAAACTATTGTGTGATTATAATGGGAAGAAACAGGTAATAATAGCAGAACAACCAGCAGGAGCAGTATTTGATAAAACAACTCCTTGCACCACTCTAGTTTGAGGCGATAGCAAATTTGAACAGATCATCACGGTCTAATGGTTAAATAGATGTTCTGAAGATGAGTCCAAACCATCAAGGCTTTGTTATCTAAAAGTTCTCTGTAAAACATTTAAATGTTTTATGTTTTTTAAATGCAAAATGTAGGTCAACTTTTTTTTCATGCACAGTATCCATGTTTATGGGGCATACACTCTCTTAATGGGATACAACCAACAAACTGTCAATGCAAAAGTTCACGACAATACACAGTTGAATTTTTAACTTTGCTTTTTTTTTTTTCCAGCTGACGCTTTGTGTAACAAATATTCATAACTGTGCTGGAGTTATAATGGAATACTTTGTGACACAAAAAAACCCCTTTTTTAAGCTCTGATGTGCCAATAAAACAGCATATTAAACAAAAACTCTACTTACATTAGTGACATACTTATGACATCACCAACAAAAAATAACCATTTACTCGCTTAAACTACAGAGACAGGATGTATTTTTCCAGTTTCTCAGTAAACTCTCTGCCTCGAAAACATTTCTATCATAATGAGAAGCAGGATCTCCTGGTGATTCACTTCAAGTTCCAACTTCTGCATATTTGCTTCCATTTTATTGTTATTGTTGATATAATTGCCCTGCCGAGCTGCCGCTATGTTAAGCTCAAATTCCCTAATGGCACCGAAAAGTTTTGATATGTCATTGAATATTTCCTCCCCCCTCCATTTCATGTCACCCCTGACAACAAGGTGTTTTGAAATATGCTATAAATAAACAGAGCAATGCTCAATGTTCAATCTCAACTTGCCAGCAGCTCTCAGAATTCCCAACGGGAAAACATCAGGCGTGTTGTTTGAGAATTGTGTTCGAGCAGCTGAGAACACAGTCTTGGGCAATGACCAAGCTTTAAAAATATTACTTATGCTAAGCGAGTAGATTTATCCTGAAAATGAAGTGCGATTTTTTAACTATATTTTTAAGCAAGTACGTTAACTGAATAGAAATTATCTTTAAGGAAATTATCTATTTTCTTTTAAGTTAAACCAGCATGTACTACACAAAACAGAATGGGAAAATAGAGTTGACTGATTTTTGAGCTTCACGTCTCAGTTGCTTTTAATGGAAAAGCATACCTTCTGATAGTGTTGTTTTGGGAGAGCCCAAGTGATGGACAGTCACTGCAATTACAATCATAAAAGATTCTCGCAGGACCACCATTCCTCTACCGATGTGTAGATATGTTGCATAAAGTGTCAGCCAAATATGAGAACAATTTGTTTTTATCAGCTACCAAAGCAGGGGGAGATGGACTAAATGCTTCAAGTATTCCCTTTGTGTGTTCAGTTCAGATAACCCTAATCATGCAAAATGGAAATGAATTATTTGATAGACAAAAACTAAGGTAGCTTGAGTTTGTTCGCTGTGCAGACAGAACTACATGAGAAGTTGGAGTTAGAAACCATCATTTCAAACAACACCAACAGACGTATGCCAGAAGAATGCTAATGCAAACCATTCTCCCTCCAAGAAGTAACATAGATTGTTTTTCTAATCTGTTCCACAAGGAATCATATTTCCCACCGTAGGTCACATTATATCTTAATTTAGCTGCACGACAGGAATTATCATTAGGTAGAAGAGAGAAGCCAAAGGCAAAAAAGGCACACAGATTTAAGATTTCAAGTTATATATTAAATTTAACTGTGACAGGCTGGTTTTGTAAACCACAGCTGATCTCTGTGACTGCATTAATGGGCCTAAAGTGATATAATATAAATCAAAATGGTACAAAATGGCACATAAGGAAGCAATTTATTGGTCCAAGCAAATTTTCTTTCAAAGACGATTAGATAGGGACGTGAAGTTATCTTCACTGACTTTTACACTGCTCAGGGAAAGCTCACTGAGAAGTGTGAAACAATAAATGGGAATAGTGGCAGCCTGTTAGATACATATGTAGACTTGGGCCTGGAGAAACTAGGTTCAAGTCCCTGGTGGGGCAACAAAGGTAAACAAGGCTGTAGCCACCCCCACTAACAATGGTTTAGGTAATAACACATACCAGTCCACTGTTCTGTCGTAAGATTTGTAAAAGAGACTTTAAATGGGAAAATTGGTTGGAATGTATCAAGTAAAGTTAGCTTCTTCTGTTGCTTCCCAACAGTTGGAGACAATTTCAGTTTTTCTTAAAGATAAAATAATTTCCTACATTCTTTGTCTCCACACAAAACCAATGAAAGCAGTCATCTGTATGCCTGGCCTATAAGTGGTGCTGCATTGCTGCCACAAAAAATGCACCAAAAACACAGGATAAAAGGGAACATGCACATAAACTTTGTAATATAAGCAATAATGCAAAAAAGTAGATTGTGAGAAAATTCAGCAGAAAAGCAAACATTTCTTTGTACTATTCTGAAACTTTATCGTAAAAGCCAAATCATCCTCAACCACTTTCACAGTATGGACCAACACTGTAATCTGCCATTGCTGGAGTTACTGGTATTAATGGTTGCATTTTTGGTTTTATTCACTTTGAGTACTTTCTTTTTTTAAATAAAAAAAAAAAGAGCATTTTGAGGATTCCAAACAAACTTTAGTGAATACACCTAAACTATGGGTATTCTATTCAGTTCTACGAGATCAGCAATACAGCAGGTTTTCCATGTACTCCTGCTTCATCACACCTGAATCAAATTAAATGGCTCTAACAGCCTATCAGATTCTGCAAAACAACTCATTAATTTGAGTCAGCTGTGTTGGAGCAAAATTACCTGGAAAACCTGCTGGATTGCAGCCCTTCTAGGGCCAAATTGAATACCCCCTGACCTAAACTCTGCCAGTCAAGACAAATTTTGTCACTTCTGAAGAAATACTATTAAATCAGTAACTGTATGTAAAATTATTCCAAGTCAATGTATTTTCCCAAAGTAACTGTCAGAAAACAAGATTGAAAATGCCAAAAAAAGAGTTTGTAATGGTAACAGCTTTTAGTTTCAAGAAACTTACGTGAGCAGGGATGAATGATGGATTATAGTGCTTCACCAATTGATTGATTAACTCTGACATTTTGCAAATTAATCACACATCTAAGCAGCTGTTTCTTGAAGCCTTCTTCATGCCGAGGTTAAAGAAGGCAGCTGACAACTGCTCTACACCCTTCGAGCTCAACAAATTCACACTGACACTTTTGTTGGCTTGAAATTCTAAAGGCTGAATTATTCAGTTGCCCAACACATCCAATATACCTCACTAATTTCAGATAAAAACTTTTTTATTTAGACTTCCAGAGTCCGTGCATTAGCGGTAGCCAGTCAGCTTTAAGATGACAACTCAAGTCTGAAAAAGCTGCCAAAAAAAGCCTAACTGTTAACCTTTAACTGCATGTCTCAGATCATTAATGTTTACAACACTCAAAGCCTGTCAGAGTGGCTCTACAAATGTCCCAACTAGTGATCTTTCCATGGACAAATAGTCTAAATATCAAACCCACCAACTGCACCAACCCATTTGGCTCAGGTCACTGCTTCTGACTACTCTTATAGGCCCATCTTTTAAAGCTGCAGAAAGATCACATAGTTCAACTTTATCCCCTAGTGTGAATATGTCTTAAGGGCAACAAACCAGCACTTTTCACTGGTGTGAGTCAGCCAGTTCTTGCATGGTAATGTTCCTACTACTCATGTCAAAAACACTGAATGGAGGAATACATTTACAGCAGCAGACTTCACGGTCTGTTCCTTTCTTCCACTAAATAGCAGTATATGAATAAACACTAATGGATTTTCTGCTTTTTTTTTCCCCTGTCCTATTTGTGTCTCTCTACAACAACTATGTGCCAACAGGGTGAGAAAGTCTTATGTGCCCAAATTACTCCATTCTGGCAGTGCCTTAATTTAGACACTTTGTAGATGTAAAATGTTGGACCACAGCTGCTGACATGTGGGACAAACATGTTCTGTATATCATACAGCCACATGTGACAACACGGGACTTCACTGTTTTTGAGGAAGGTTACATTTAATATTTATTACCTTTAATGTCAACTGAGAAAGAGTCTTAATTTTATAAGATATTATGTTATGTGTAACCAAAAAGTGGTAGGATGGTTGGGAATTTTTCGCTAGAAATGTCACCAAAGGCAAATGTTTTATGAAAGCATGTAAAATATAAATAGTAAATATTTGAAATCTTATTTTTTAAAACCTAATTTATAACTTATTTGGGAAAACTGAAAAAATAATAAATATTGCTGTACAGCTATTCTGCATACTTTCATGAGCACGAGTTGACAAAGTCCATTGGCTACTTTTCTTTGTAATATTGTTACCATGACACCATGGTTTCAGAGGTAAGTTGATGATCAGACAGGTAGAATCAGGTTAAATCCATGGCAGTAACACCCCCCCCCTACCTTCGATTGGTTGAGTCTTGCTTGAAGACTCCTTGCCTTATTATTATTATTAGCTTATTATTGTTAGCATTAGGATTTGTTTATTTATTTGTTTATTTGGCAGGAACAGTACAAGAATACATTGCCACCTAGGTGCCCGATGCCACGTACATAAGGCTTATAGCCGCAGGCAAATTTACGCCCTCCGTCCCTGGTGAGGCTTTTCAAGGTGTTAGTGCAGTAAAAAACACAAGGTTAATGAAAAAATACATCATAAAATAGTATACATATAAGAAAAAAAATAAAGAAAAAAAGACAACATGACATATCTGGCCATAGATGTAGCATTAGTAGTTAACATAAAATCAACGCCATTAAAAAATGGAGCAAACTGAAGTTGACTAATAACTACTGGATGAAAGATTTTTCTTGTTTATTGTTTGTTTCTTTTCTTCAGTAATTAATGATGCAGTGCCACCTTACACAAGGAGGTGGAAAAATTTGCTCAAAATGTTTTGGTTTGTTTTATTAGATGCAGTTTGAATCCAAACTTGGACCAGATTAATCTCCAGTTGAACAGAATTCTCCATGGTAAGAAATTTAGCAAACTAAGGTATAAAAACCACCAAAGTGTTGCTTCCAGGAGAGTCCTTGCCATAAATAGACAGAACCTCAAGTCACCAATAAACATCCATACACATAAACGGAACATATAATATGATGCATTCTATTAACAACAACAACAACAACAACAACAAAACATTGTAAGGTAAAACATCAAACGCTTTAGACACCAAGACCATAGAAAATGTGCACTGTTCAAAAAACTTGTAGAGAACATATAGTAATTACCATGTAGCTCAAAGTCAGTTACACTTCTGGAATATCAAACTGTCCAGTTAGGAAGTAACAATGATTGTGAATCAATTTCACCTGCTGTTGTACAAATGGAACAGGCAACAGGTGGAAATGAGAGGCAATTAGCAAGACAACCCCCTACAGAGGAAGGGTCCTGCAGGTGGTGGCCACAGCCGATTTTCTTGTCTTTCTCCTTTCTGGTAGACTAGTTTCTTTTTCCAGTGCTCTGCCAGTGCCCTGATAAGCCCTTTCAGGTTGGATGAGCTTATAAGTTCCATTCATGTCTAATGGATTTGCTTGATGACATTATGTATTAGCATCTTACTACCATTCAGAATAAATCCAATAATTTTTGGATGCAAAAGTGCTCAAAAATATAAGTTAATTTCCCAATAAAGGACAGTACCAAGGCCAGATGGAACACATCCATTCTTTGATAGCGCCATCTTGTATGAATCATTTCCATTTCATCCTAACATTTAGTTAGCAAAGATGTCAGAGTGAGGCTTCCTCAGAGGTAGGCGCTTGCATACTTGTGGATACCCCTTCCATCAAGGCAGGCAAGAGAAAAATGAAAATTTCCATGGTGGAAGCTACTGAATTTTGAAAGGATAATTTGCTAGTTGTTCAACACAGCTCATTTGAAAATTAAAACTGGAACAAGTGCAGCTCTTTTTGTAATTTCCACAACAGTCTCAGTAGGGAGTTTACAAAGACTTTAAAATCAAATACATTCCAGCAAGCACAAACAATTTAACAAACCATTTCATCCCTGCTTGATATTGGATTGAAGTATTTTACAAAGAACCCCATCACAGCTGATAGATGGACAAGTTTTCCTAAAAACCATAATCTGTGTTACATAACATTATATCAGAGATGGTCTATTGAAGGAAAAACTCCTAAAAATCAAAGCAGAGTAAAATTCAGCTGTTGCAGAGGAAACTAAGAGTATCCTCTAGTGTGGGATAAAAGACAAGGTTGTGACCACCACTGTGTATTGTGTAGCAAATATGGATGTAGCCGTGAAAAAGCTGAACATCATCAGGCTTTCACGTTTTTCACACACACAAAACCCTTCTCCCTGCAATCCAATTTCCAACTAGGCAACATGTGTTTTTCTTTTATGTGACTGAATGGATGAAGAGATCTCACTGACCAAAATAGTCCTTATGGAGAAGCAGCAACTTCTTGGTAAGAATACATTTTAAATACTTGAATTAAACCTATAGTTGGTAATCTTGTTTTGAGATTTTTTTTTTTTTTCCTCTGGGTGAAGTGGTTCCTCGTCCTGATTGTAGTCTATACATTTTGTCATAATGTACAATAAGAAATATAGTTAGACCCATCAGTTTACTGTAAATCTGTAAAAACTCTGACCAATCCAAACGGACTAAAGTAGAGTTGTTCATTTCTTATATTTCGTAAGCTCCACTCCTCCCCCTCCTGCAACTCATACCTGATAGCCAAACCCTGCATATAAAAAGCGTGTTACAATGAAAATACAAAGTATACAAAAATTTGGAAGGCATACATGGTTGAGAAAATGCAGGAAGGATTTCTTCGACCTGGCTCAGTTCATTTGCCTCCTCCCACTAAACAGCCAAGAAAGAGAATATTGTTCGTGGACAAAGCTGTGAATAAAAAAGCCTTGGATTGTGTGTCTCAAACGGTTTACTAATTGGATGGGGAGGAGCCAAGACAGGAGGCCACTTTCAAATTTTAGCTCCCCAACATTACCTACCCCAGCTTTAAAGTCACCCAAGATATAATAACTAGATCAGGATCAACATAAAATGATGATATAATTCAATGTTCATAGCTGCTTCACAACATGCTCCCCTTTATTGTGATAACAAGATGGAACTCATTGTTTTCGATGATGGAAAGGTTTCTGTGAGCCGTCTTGTGCCATCCAAGCTGCAGTTTCAGACCCAGGGTAAATAAAGCCCTCTGAGCCTGACAATTCAATTCAATTCAATTCAACTTTATTTATATAGCGTCAAATCACGGCAATGCCATCTCAAGACGCTTTACAGACAGAGGGGAAAACATAATGAAGGCCAATTCATAACAGCCTATATAAGGAAACCAACAGATTGAGTTGAGTCCAACTCAATCTCCCATCCTGAGCAAGCACACTGGCAACAGTGGGAAGGAAAAAACTCCCTTTTAACAGGAAGGAAACCTCCGGCAGAACCCGGCTCAGGACAGGCAGCCATCTGCCTCTGCTGTGTGGGGGGAAGAGGACAGAAAGACAACAGACAACAGGAACTGCTACTCCCGGCCAGGGAGACCTGTTGAGACAGGAGACATACATGTTAATGATGCAACACTGTTATGGGGGGGGGGGGGGGGGGGGGGTAAAAGAAAGAGATAAAGAGAAAAAGAAAGAAGCTCAGTGTATCAGGAAATGTCCCTCAGCAGTCTAAACCTATAGCAGCATAACTAAGGGATGCTAACCATCCCTAGCTATAGGACTTATCAAAAAGATAAGTCTTCAGCCTAGTCTTAAAGGTGGGGAGGGTGTCTGCTTCCCTAACACTAACTGGGAGCTTATTCCATAAGAGAGGGGCCTGATAACCAAAGGCTCTGCCTCCTGCTCGGCTCTTTGAGACTCTAGGAACCACAAGTAAGCCTGCAGTCTGCGAACGAAGTACTCTACTTGGTATATAAGGAACAATGAGGTCTTTGATATATAGTGGTGCCTGGTTGTGGAGGGCTTTATATGTAAGGAGAAGGATTTTAAATTCTATTCTAGATTCAACAGGCAGCCAATGAAGAGAGGCTAAAACTGGAGAAATATGATCTCTCATGCTGGTTCTGGTCAGGACTCTGGCTGCAGAATTCTGGATCAGCTGAAGGCTTTTCAGGGCATATTTAGGACAGCCCAGTAATAGAGAGTTACAGTAATCTAGTCTCGAAGTAACAAAAGCGTGAACCAGTTTTTCTGCATCACTCCGAGACAGAATGTCCCTAATTTTGGCTATATTACGTAAATGAAAGAAGGCTGTTTTAGTAACCTGCTTAATATGTGGGCCAAAGGACAGGTCAGGGTCAAATATTACTCACTGTAGCACTGGAAGCTAAAGTAATGCCATCCAGGTTCATTACAAAACCGGAAAATTTAGCTCTGAGTTTTTCAGATCCAACGAGAATTACTTCAGTCTTATCTGAGTTTAAGAGGAGAAAATTTCTAGACATCCAAGTCTTTATGTCTATGAGACAATTTTGTAGCCTATTGGGCTGATTTGTTTCATCTGGTTTAAAGGATAAGTATAGTTGAGTATCATCTGCATAACAATGAAAGTTTATTCCATGCTGTCTAATAATTTTGCCTAAAGGGAGCATATATAGTGTGAAGAGTATTGGTCCAAGTACAGAACCTTGAGGAACTCCATGACTTACTGTAGTTTGGGAGGAGGACTTGTCATTTACATGAACAAACTGAAGTCTATCAGATAAATATGATTTAAACCAGCTTAACGCTGTACCTGTAATTCCAATCACCTGTTCTAGTCTTTGTAACAGAATGTTATGATCGACTGTATCAAATGCAGCACTAAGATCAAGCAAGATAAGTACGGACACAAGTCCTTTGTCTGAGGCCATAAGAAGGTCATTAGTAACTTTCACCAAAGTTACTATGATGAGCTCTAAATCCTGACTGAAACTCCTCGCATAAATTATTTCTGCTCAGGTGGGCATGTAGCTGAGCTGAAACTATTTTCTCCAGAATTTTGGACATAAACGGGAGGTTAGATATAGGTCTATAATTTGCTATCACCTCTGGATCCAGAGATTGCTTTTTAAGTAAAGGCTTGATTACAGCAGTTTTAAATGATTGTGGTACATATCCTGTCACTAAAGACATATTGATAAGATTTAGTAGTGATGTATTAATTAAAGGGAAAATGTCCTTAAAGAGGCTCGTTGGGAGAGGGTCTAAGATACAGGTGGATGGTTTAGATGAAGCTATTATTTTAGTTAATTCAGAGGGTTGGACAGGACAGAAACTATTTAGACACAAGTCAGATCCTGGTTCTAAGGATGCCTCGGAGACCACAACAGGCTCAACATTATAGGTAGAAGGAAGAGTATTGTCAATTTGATCTCTAATAGTGTCAATTTTATTCCTGAAAAAATACATGAAATCATCACAGCTAAGTGAGAAAGGAATACATGGCTCCACAGCGCTCCGGCTCCTAGTAAGCCTAGCTACAGTGCTGAAAAGAAACCGAGGGTTGTTTTTGTTTTCCTCTATCAATGATGAATAATAAGCTGTTCTTGCCATACGTAAGGCTTTTTTGTATACGCTTAAACTTTCTTTCCAGGTTAAGTGAGACTCCTCTAGTCCTGATGAACGCCATCTGTTTTCCAAACGCCTTGATGCCTGTTTTAGAGCTCGAAGCTGGGAATTAAACCAGGGAGCCTTCATAATCTTACCTAATTTCTTCTTCTTTAGGGGAGCAACATTATCCAAGGTTGTACGCATTGAAGCTGTTATAGTATCAGCATGTTGATCAATCTGAGCAGGAGTAAGGCTTAAAGGGGGACTCTCGGTCATGCTAACACATGGTAGATGTGAAAAAATTGATTCAATTGATTGTTTAAATTTTGTAATATTATTGTCTGATAAACATCTACTATAGTAGAATTTATTTTTGGTCAGTGAGTAATCAAATAAAGTGAATTCAAACGTTAATAAGAAGTGATCGGACAAGACAGGGTTTTGAGGAAATACTTTGAGCTTATCAGTCTCAATACCATATGTTAGAACAAGATCAAGAGTGTGACCATGAGAGTGAGTGGCTCCATTGACATTTTGTGAAAACCCAATTGAGTTTAGAATAGAGCTAAAGGAAATGTTTAAACTATCATTTTCAACGTCAACATGAATATTAAAATCACCTAGTACAATGACCTTATCAGTAGTCAGCACTAACTCAGACAAGAGATCAGAGAATTCGGTCAGAAACTCGGAGTAAGGTCCAGGTGGGCGATACACTAATGCTAAAAGGAGCGGTTTCTCTGAATTCCATTTTGGATGAGATAAATTTAATGTCAGGAATTCAAAGGATTTATAGTTAGTTTTGTGCTTAGGATTAATTAAAAATTCTGACTTAAAAATAGCTGCAACACCTCCTCCTCTGCCTGTAGTTCTAGGAATGTGAAAGTTTAAATAGTTAGCTGGCGTAGCTTCATTAATACTAACATAATCCTCTTGCTGTAACCAGGTTTCCGTAAGACAGAATAAATCAATGTGGTGATCACCTATCAAGTCATTGACTAATAAAGACTTATTTGGGAGGGATCTAATATTCAGTAGGCCACACTTTATTGTCTTATTTTCAGATTTTATTAGATCCATTGTTTTTATTTTTATGAGGTTTTCACGATTAACCCCAGAAGTGTTTTTGTGTTGTTTAATTCTTACTGCTGGGAAGTTGTATAAGGTCGGAATGGGGTTTTGGGTGGGCGGCGGCAGGTGGGAAGCTGCAGAAAAGTGTGTAGGACTACAATTCTGCCTCCTGGTCCCAACCCTGAGTTGTCAATTTAGCTGACTAATAAAAGAGTCCATATTGCTAGATAAGAGAGCGGCTCCATCCAACGTGGGATGGATGCCATCTCTCCTAATAAGACCAGGCTTTCCCCAAAAAGCGCTCCAATTATCTATAAAACCCACGTTGTTATCGGGACACCACCTAGACAACCAGCGGTTGAAGGATGACATGCGGCTAAACATGTCATCGCTGATTAAATTTGGCAAGGGACCAGAGAAAACTACGGAGTCCGACATGCTCTTGGCAAAGTTACACACCGAAGCAACATTAATTTTAGTGACCTCCGATTGGCGTAACCGGGTGTCGTTACCGCCGACGTGAATTACAATCTTACGGTATTTACGTTTAGCCTTAGCCAGCAGTTTCAAATACGATTCGACGTCGCCCGCTCTGGCCCCAGGAATGCATTTGACTATGGTCCCCGGTGTCTCTAGAGCCACGTTTCTGACTATGGAACTACCTATAATCAGGGTTTCTGCCTCAGCGGGTGTGTCGCCGAGCGGGGAAAATCTGTTAGAAACGTGAACAGGTCGGTGGTGGCCAGTGGGTTTTGGTTTGGGGCTACGCTTCCGCCTGACCGTCGTCCAGCCCGCCTCGGCTCCCGGCTGCGCGGGAACTGCTGAGGGACGGCTCGGGATGGCTGCCCTGGCTGGTAGCTCCGCACTGGCTAATGGGGGCTTGCTGACTAACTGCTTCCCTAACTGAGTGCGGAGCTGGGCTTCTAACTCACAGAGCCTCGCCTCCAAGGCTGCCAAGCTGCTACACTTAATACACCTACCGTTATCACTAAAGGAGGCGGAGGAGTAGCTAAACATCAGACACACCGAGCAAGAAAAGGCAGGGGACCGGGGTGTGGGAAGAGAGCTAGCAGCCATGCTAAAACCGAGTGCTTGAGCTGTTTAAGTCAGTAAACAGAAAGCCAAAGATCCCAAAAATAAATGCAATATATAGAACAGTGGTTTGGGAAGATATTGTGCGCTAAAGTGAGTGGTTGGTTAACAGTAGATAGAAGTTAGAAAGAAGTTAAAGGAGCCAACGGCTCGTAGCAATCCGCAGTGACACACGCTAGGGAAACAGGAAATGACACAATACGTTACTGCAACGTCAGCGCGTCCCCACGCACAAGTATGTAATGGTTGGGGGTGAACACTGGCAGGAAACCCAGGCAGCAAAAGAAGAGGTATTTCAATTTGAAAATATCTTCGATTGTTACACATTTCTGTTGTGAGACCTTTTTTTGTGTTGTTGTTCACTGGTTCTTTTGTTATGATTTTCATTTTATTTTTTACTTTCAGAACTTTAATATGTCTTTCCAAATTTCCAAGAAGAGACACCCAAGTGGACTCAATGACTTCAGACCGGTGGCACTTTTAAAAACATTGGGGTGGCCACAAGTACAGCATGCTGAGGACCCTTTTCAGAGAAAATGTGGGGGTTGAGGATGCTGCCCTATTCCTCCTTAGAACCTATATACAGGTTGACCAGGAAAGCGCCATTGTGAGAATCCTTTGTTTTGGTTTCTTGCCTTCAACACAGTCCCTTCTTCCTGCAGGGTAAACTGACCAGGAAGCAGGTCGACAAACACCTCATGGACTACCTCACCGACAGACTACAGTTTGTCAGGCTGGTGGATGGTGTAGTGACCAGCTGCTGTTTTGCTGATTAACATGAACTGTTTGGCTGACATCATTGATAATGTCAGTTACACTGTGAATGCCGCCATCACAACAGAAAGGAGCTCGTTAAGCAGCATGCTGCTTTCACTGAGCTGTTCTACAGATACACTCATGAAATCTCCAAGCCAGGGCCATCAGAGTATTTAACAGCACACTGGGGATGAAGGGGGCAACAGAATACAGCAGGTAGCATGTGGACACTATAAAAGACAGTTACCTGCAGGTCACTTTCAGACTGACAGTATGGTCCTTGGTACATATTCACTGCATTTACTTATTTATATCTATATCTGATTTATTTATCTAAAATCACTTTATTTCACTCCACTACTTTTGTTTGTGTTACTCTATATGTATAATTTATATTGTTTTCTTTTCCTTATTAATTTTTTATGTTGCCCAGTCCCCAAATTTGTCTAGAAACCACTAAAGTATTTCCTATTTATCTCTATATCTATCTCTTTATCTATCTATCTTTATATCTCTCTATATATCTGTCTGTCAATATGTCTGTCTGTCTGTCTGTCTATCTATCTATCTTGCAAGCTAGCTAGCTAGCTAGCTGCTAGCTAGAGGTACCAAATACTGCAATTAGGGACTGGGATAAGATCATCACACTCACTATCAGACTATATGCTGTTGCAGTGGATCCTGGTTTCTGTCTGATGTATAACGATGCTCAACCTTAAGTCACTTCAGTATGTCAGCAGGCCCTGCATGACAAAGGCATTGGTGCTGTGGACAGGCCTGCCCATTCACCAAACCTGAATCCAACTGAACACCTCTGGAGTATCATATATTGCTCCATCCTCTGCAGCCACATTGCACCAGACTGATCCAGGTGGCCTTGGTCTGGGAGGAGATCCCTCATGAGAACATCAGCCATCTCACGAGGAGCATGCCCAGATGTTGTAGTTTTGTTTTGAGTGTATAGAGGCATATGGAAGAATGTTTTGAGGGATTTCCACATAACTTGGGTCAACCTGGGATCTGGCTTTTCCATTTTTATTTTAACTGTGATAGTGAGTTCAAAATAGTCAAAAGCAATATTTAAAACCAGACACACAGATGCGGTTCTAATTTTAAAATTAGATTTAATTTATTTTGTAAAAATACTTTATAAGTTTTGCCCTGCGATGGACTGGTGAGCTGTCCAGGATGTACCCTGCCTTTTGCCCAATAGACTGCTGGGATAGGCTCCAGCTTCCCCGCAACCCTTCATTGGAATAAGCGGTTAGGATAATGAATGAATGAGTGAATAAGTTTATAAGTTTCAGATAATTTGTTGCTGCTGTGAGTGTTTGATAGAAAAAAAATCTCTTTCATCGGATGAGGGACAAAGAGAAAATTTTTAAAAAGTACAGTGTAAAATCTAGCCAATAACAGTATTTTTATTTTTTTTTGCACCTTTCAACTGTTCAAAAAGTTTTGAAAATGTGTTATATAAATGCACTATATATATTTTTTTTTTTAATTTAAAGTCAACCAAGGGAAGGGTAGACAGCAGACGAAGGGGTCGACGGGAAGGAGAGGGAGGGCTGGTGGGGGGGATAGGGTCAATGGCAGAAGGATCTTCCTTTTGGCTCTCTCTCCTCCCATCGGCATCGGTCTTGGCGTGGCTGGTGGCACCGGGCATTGGCCCTGGATGGATGGCCCCGGGGTGCTGGCCCTGAGCCGCCGGGGATGGGGGACAACTGGGGTGCTGCCTCCTGTGGCACTTGGCGGACTGGGCCTCGCCCCACTGCCCTAGGGTTGTCCTGGTGAGGCGGGGGCGCCTAATGCGGCTGGCTGAGGAGTTGGTCACCCGGGGGAGGAGTCCTTCTCCCCTGGTTGTGCCCCTCCCCACGCCCCCCTCCTCTTCCGCCACCCGACATCACACATATAGGGCACGGTGGGACAGGTGAAGTCAGTGGTCCCGGGAACCCCAAAGGACATTTCCCAATGGACCCCTGCAACAACCTGCCCCACTAACTTCTAATAGCGGCATAGACACCAATATACATTTAGGGTTTCGAGGGGACAGGTGCCTTGGCCGTGGGTGGATGGACAGGAACTACAGTGGTGAGGTGGGGGCAATGGATGTATTCTTGTCCTTGAGGTTCCCGCCCCTGGTATCGTGTTGGTGCCGGCCCACAATGGTTTGGCTCCCACGCCCTGTGCTATCCAATGCCCTTGCCTTGTCGTGCCGGGGGGCGCCTACCTAGGCGCCTACCTAGGCGCCTACCTAGGCGCCCCTACCTGCTCTGGGCTCAGAGGACAGCAGCTCTCTCTGCTTTGCCTGCCTGGGCTCTGTGTTTGGTGGGCTTGCTGGGCCCTGGGGGCCTTGGGCTCCTCCCCGACGCCTCGGGTCATGGTCGTGCTCCCTTTACAAGCACTCAGCTGATTTTTGATTGCATGATCACAGGTTGAACACTCACACGTGCATGCCCACAAAGCGTTGATCTTCTCATCTGCTTCCTACTAAATGTTGCCGATGATTCCCTGCAGGTGTGTTTGATAACAGTTGGTATTGTAATTGTTATTTAATTTATGCATTTATTTTTATTCTATTTATCTTTTTTTTTGTTTGTTTTGCATATTGTCACTATTCTACTTATGTCTTGTTGTATTGCAGTGCTGTAGTAGTTTATATTGTTTTGCGAATACTGTGACTTTGGCAGCTTAGACATTTCCTTATTTTCTCTCTCTCATTCTCTCCCTTCAACATATTTTTTTTCCTCTTCCCCTGCCAGGTCCAGCATGGCCATATCAAGACTGATGCTGATTACAAAAAATATATGAATGAATGATAAAAAAAAAAAAAAAAAAAAAAAAAAAAAGGATTAATAAAAATATTCGGATTATCAAGGGCAGCAAATCTGTCAGGCAAAAATATGGCACGCAGATTGCTGTTCTGTATGCTGAGATGTTGGTCAGGACAGGTTAAGAACAAAAAAAAAAAAAGTCAACTAACAATTTTCTGAGAAGCCTCAGAGCATACCTCTTCATCTTTCTCACACAATCAAATGTAGTCTGACAGAAAAAAGGAAAAAAAAAAAAAGGCGTTTTAAATTTGATCAGATTTGCTGAATCTGCTACTTCTCTTAAATGTCTGCTACAAACTTATGTCCAAAGACTGACCCTGTTTTATCCCCAGCCCCCCCCCCTACAGGCAAGTGTCCTTGGGCAAGATATTGAATCTTATATTTCCCCAAGATGCTCCTCAGTAAGTGACTGTTAAAGAATGCCACATTATAAAGTGTAAATTTTTCAGGAAAAGCACTGAAAGGTACTTTGCAGACACAAAATATAGTAGAAAAGTAAAGCACGGTGTATGTGTGTATATATATATATATATATATATATATATATATATATATATATATATATATATATATATATATATATATACACAGCTGCATACATGAGCAGATGAGTAATCCGTGTATATGTGTATGAAAGTGGAACTGCATACGCAAAAGTAAGCCCCCCACCCCCCTCTTAAGTGAAATGAGCCAATCAATAAAAAGTTGTGCTTACCAACTAATGGAGAACAAGCTCAAGCATCGGCTATTGAATCGGTATATTAAAGAGCAGACTTCTGATGCATTGCAAACTTCATTTATTCAGCTACAAACCAGTGTGTCTGCAATTACATGGAATACATGCATCCACACAGCTGAACTGCATTTATCAAAAATCAGTTCTTTAATATAGTGATTTAATAGCTTTGATCTCTATTAGTTGATAAGCACAAGTTTTTAATGATTGGTTCATTTAACTTAAGATGGGGTGGGGGGACTTACTTTTGCGTATTCCGTTCCAGTTTAAAGGCTAACAGGGACACTTAATGGAACTGAGCCATCATTAATTCCACCTGCAACGAGTCAAACTCTCTGCCGTTATGAAGCCTATGAGATCTCAAAGAGAGAGATGATTCCACGTCCTTAATTTAGTCAAGAAGCAGTCATCTGTGACTGACTTCTGAGCAGATGAAAATGATAAGTGATGTCTGTGGATGGATTAGATAAAAGGGTCGTGCTCTTCTCATGTTTGTTTCAACAAGAAGAATGTCAATGTCCAGCAACTGTCTGGCATACTCAAACAGCAGAAACAGCTTCCTTCTACTTAGTTTTCTAATGCGCGTCTGTGTATATTCCAATATGCATGGTATGTACAGAATGGAAAGTGAGAATATACAACCCATCTCTCAATATGTTTTCTACTATTAAACGCTTTTTCTTGACTTAACTATCCACTGTAGGACTTTCTGGAACTTCCTGTGCTTACTTTAAGGTTGAAAGACAAATGTGTGTAAAGGTCATGGGCAGCATCCTATTCCTGATACTCCCTGTTTTATAACCTGGAAACCAGACATTTAACTTGAATATGGTGCAAATAATTTATTTTCTGGATCTATGATGCTCAAACAAAGATGCTCACAAGTAATGTTTTGCAAGTGCTCATCAAGCTTTAAATCTTAAGTGGCAAGTACAACTGAAATTGAAACACTTTTGGTTGCAAGAAGTTGTCTGCCAGATGACGGCTTTCATCTGCCATGCTTATCATCATGGTCAGTAAAGTTGACCAAGTTTGCTTGACGGTCTAAAGTTCATTGCGACCTTCCCTTTCTCAACATGCAACAGGACATAATGTCCTGTTTAACATCAACATGTACATGATTCATCTTGACCCATGATTTAAGCTTGTTACACACTCCATAACAAGTGAGAACCTTGTTCTTGCTCTCAAGGCTGCAAGAACAAAAGAACCCTGTAATCCCTTAACAAGCATCAGAAAAATATGGATGTGGCTTTTCCATGTTAACCACACCCACCTTAATTGTCCACCCAATTGCACAATACATTTTAGAGTCCCACGAGTCCCACGAGAAGAAAGTTCTGCCAGCTTGAAAACTGTCAACTCAACTCAAAAACTGTCTTTAATCAAAATGTACTGAAAATTCCTACCCTTCACCTGAAACCTACCAGAAACAGAATGGAAACAGTTTCCATGTTTTCAGCTTGGATGTGTTATAGATGTTCTACACAGTGGCTACTATGAATTTGATTGGATCTGATGTCTGTTTAAAACAAGACTATTAAAGGGATGCTATTATGGTATTTGGAGTTTTCTGAGCTTTCTACAGTGTTACAGTGTTGAATCCTAATCAGACATGTGAACGGCACTGTTTTTTTTTTTTATCACCTAAGCGCATGTTTGAGTTTGAGTTTGAGTTCCAGCACTCTCTCCGTTCGGTTTCCATGGCGACGAAAAACGCGTCGTTTTAGAGAGTTTTTTCTACTTGGAAATCCTTGTGACACCCCGGGGGATAAGGTTCGGTGATTGGTTACCTTCTGCTGGTTAACAAGGCCATGTACAAATACATCAGGCGGGTAGAAAACGTCGGATAAAGTTATTTCCAACGATGGCTGGTGAGTTTACCAAAGAGAGACATCCTGCTGCATTCGTTGCTGTGGGTTGCTGTTTTCCACTTCGTTTTCAGGCTCTGATTCAGGTTCCAACATGTAGGGCTGTATGCTATTGTTGTTGACATTGTATTTTTTTTTATAGAGTTTATATCAGCCTAATCCTTCTGTATATGAGAAGTTACAATGACGGCGAAAGCAGTTGCGGTGCGCGCTCCCGATGTAGTGCAGTGGCGGGAGGCGGGGCTTAATGCGGAAAAGTCTCAATCCACTCATTTTGCCGGGGTCAGTCTGAAGTAAATAAAGCGATTTGTGACAATAACTCGATCAATCCCAGCCCTTCTGGTCTCAGAAATAAAAATAAATTAGCCTGAAATGCACATAATAGTTCCACTTTAAGTTAATTAATTAAAATCCAAATATCTAACAATACTTTTCTCAAGGGGTCTATTAGCAGTGCATACTTAAGGATGTGGCTGTTACTGAGTTTGTGTCCAAATGAAACTCCTGCACATGCTGTTGTACATTTGTCAGATTTCATGTTTTTTTTGTTTTGTTTTTTTTAAAAATATTATTCTCTGCTGTGCTTATGAGTTTTAATGGATATGATGTCTGTAAAGAGTGTTTACAAACACTCATCTTTTTAGTAATGCTCCTGTTTGTATTTTTTTAAAGGGTTTACAAAATGGTCTACAACATTTCTTCCAAAAACATGGCAAAAGATAAGGTTTTCTTAGTATCGACAATATTGTGAAATGATCAAAATATATTGTGAAATGATAAAAAAAAAAAAAATTATTGATGTAAAATGATAAAAAGATATCCGAAATCCACTGTAAAAAACCTTTGACTCTGTATGTCAACAGAATTCAAAAGAACGTTGGTTCTGGCTAAATCCAGGGTTTGCGGTTTTTTAATTTTATGCAACTTAGTACGTTTCTTAGCACTATGACACCCAATATTTAAACATGACATTTAAAGGAAATTGCAATACAATTTATATTTGTATTAATGTAAGAAATTCACAACGTAATTTAAAGGGGTAGCTTTTAGTTAATTTTTTACCCTTTTTTGCCTGTTGTGTTTTGCCTTAATCACAGATCTGTTAAATTTGAATTAATTACTATCTTATCAATATTTTAATTTTTAAAAAATGGACAACTTGTTTTCTAACATTAGTTGTGTAAACGTCCTTTAAGCTGAAGTTTAAATTGTGAAAAGATTATTTATTTTTTTTCAAATCTTATCTCTCATCATAAAAGTCACAAGTGATAGCGTAAGGAAAAAAAAAACAAAAAAACAGTACTTCATTAAATCAAATTAGAAATAGAAAGAAAAGCCTTGGAATTTCCAGTGTTCTAAAAGTAAGGTTATGTGCTATTAAAACATTTAAATAGCTTAATGTCAAGGCCTTCATTCAATAAAATACTTTGTCTGAACTTGGCTTATGGGCCTCTGAAGGTTATAAAATACATTCAGACCATTCCTCTGTCTGGTCGGTCTCTCTTGATTGTTGAAGTCATTTGAAAGAAGGGCATCTTTAATTGTACACAAAATAAAGCTCCCTGGATTTGCTTTGGCTCCTAACCCACTGCTGCATAGGAAGGGATTAATTAATTACATCTTCAAGCAGCAGAGATGATTGTGCAAGCAGTCAGTGGTTATCTGTGATGGGTCTTGTGACCCAGGAGGGGAACATCTGCATAGCTGTGCAGCCAAGAACATGCTGTTTTATTTTTTTTTCACCTTTTTTCCCCTTGTTATCACTTAATCCCGTTGTTAGTGTTACCTCACAGTCTTTTGCATATGAAATCAAGTGCAATTAAAATGTTTTATAAAGTTAACGTGAGAAAAGTGTTGTAATTAGGTTTTGTGTGTGTCAGGGTGATCCAGTATTAATAAGAATGTAAAGTACATCATTTAGAGGATTTATAGTAAATGTCTATTTCATTTCATACCCTAAAACTGAATGTTTTCTGACTTAATTAAAACCAAACCATGCCAAAATCCTAATCACACATATATTTACGGTCATATTTTCCTATTACAATCGGATGCTGGTGTCACCAGTAAATGCACAGATTAGAAACAAATTTATCAATCCATTGGTTCTTTAGTATTTAAATTATCGTGTCTTATATCAAATTGTACCTATACCGACTCTACAGCTGTTTCGAATCATCTTGTTGTTTGATGCAAACTTCACAAAGTTGATGAAAACAAGAAAAAAAAAAAAAAAAACTGACGGAAATGTTGAACCCAAACTATTTTTCTGGGTGATAATTAAGGTTGAGTTTTGTTTTATTTCACCTTTCTTGTGGTTTTCAGTGTTTGCATGGCTAAAAGACAGTTTCACTTATACACTACTAAATCATAATTCTGCAATAAACCATGACTTTCATTCAGTGTCTACTATTTGAAGGCTGGTTAGCTTCATTTTTTAATACATGAGGCTATGGGAAAATAGATGTTTTACCACTTGTGTTGCAACCCGTGACTGGGAGCTACTCTTATGCTCCTAAACAATGTTTTAAAACCTGGGTATGTGATAATAGTCCAACAGTAGTTTCAGATCCCCTTACTAGCAACACAAGCTCTTCTCTGTTGGTGTAAGGACAGAGACATCAAAAAAATTGCAAAACCATGCTGTTTGAGAAACTTGATTTGCTCTGTCTGTTTACATGAAAATGTGATTAATAAGTATGTAAACAATCCATCATTCTGACTCCGTTGAATGAGGTTGTACAATCAATCAAAATTAAAAATACCAATTCCATTATTTGTAAGACTTAGAAAAGAATCTTCAAATTTGCTTTGTTGTAATAACAAAAATTTGTTAATGTAATGTAAAAATGCTGATAAAAATATTTGCACTTTGTAACTACAAAAGTCAATCTGGATTACATTAGCTACATAAGAACAAGGTCAAAAGACCTTGCGTGGGACAAAACATATAACATGTTTATATAACATTCAAATTTACAGGCTATTTTGTTCGTACTATCTAAATACCCATTGTTTTAATTTAATTCATAAATATATATATATTTTAAACCATCTCTCTTTGTAACGATGTCAATGTTTTGGTTTAACAGTCTGATCTAATAAGTCAGACAGAAAGCAGACACCACCACCACCGAGTGATGGAGTTAAATGCTGCTCTGCATGATTCATAACAAATCATTGTCTTCCAACCGCTTCGATTCTCTAGGTGCTTGTCAATCTCCATTTCCTTTCAAATATTTCATTCCTCTCATGGCGCAGGAATTACATGACCTTGAAACTGTTACCGTGCAGTCAAAACATATGTAATAATTCAAATCTTGTCACACAGCTCCTCTGATATGATTCACTTTATTTCATTTTCCTACATTTTCAAGCCTTTTTTTCTTAATCTCAGAAAATTATACCTATGGCAAGATCACAATATTTCACCTTGAGACACATTCTGAAAAGACAAAAAAAAGGATGAAATTCCAGAAGATTGACGATTTTGCCTGCAAACCACTTCAAAGTCGAACACCCTAACGTGTAAAAAAATGAAGAAGGGTCCCTATCAGTGGCAGATGACTTATTGCTGCAAGGCAGCCTATAGACAATCTGTCCCGCAGTATAATATGTGTGTAAATGATAATGTTAAAGGTTATTGTCATGCTTCACTGGTGACTCAAAATACATTGCCTCTGTGGAAGCTGGTTGATCATTAACTCAAGGTGTCAGGAGACACGTTTGCTCACTGGCATTCTCCAAAGCCAAAAAGGTATGTAATAATTCTGCTCCTCCAGAGAAAAGCACGACGAAGGATGCTTTCACTGTCTGAAGTTTTTTCAGTGATCTGTATCTCAGAACCACTCTTTTGAATATCTCTGGATTTTTCAGCTTAACCACATAAACACTGTGTTTTCCAAGTTTCCCTGAGACTTTGTTGGTGAGTTTTATGTCATGTATCCTGCCAGTATTGATTTAATATGAACTAGTTTTTTGTTTCCACGTATTAGCCGTGTCTGGAAGCTCAGAAAGGATGGTGTTTGAATTGTTGATCTATGCAAATATTGATTTAATGTCTAATAAGAACTGTGATCGACACCCAAAGGTGAAGCACAGACAAGAACGTATTTGTCAAAATCAAAGCCATTAAGAGAATGCGCTGTAAGGAACAAGGGACTAGTAATTACAGACTATAATGTAACTTTGAGCATGACCTTACAGGGGTGATGAATGGTGCAAGTACTATCCATGACATACAAGCAGAGAGTCATCAATGTTTGTCAGCAACTGTAAGGTTCGAGGTGATTAATCATGCAACGTGGGCTCCGTCCTGATTCTAATTAACAGCAAAACACATGTACTTGTCTGTTTTGAGGAGGGGGGAAAAGACACAGCCTTTGCAGTATTTATGATCTTACCATTGCAGCTTTTTGACAGCAATCTGTTATACTTCACCAAAACCTGTCTACGGAGACCTGAAGTAAAAATCAGAGAGGCTGCTCCAGCCTCTGCTATGACTGGACGTGGTAATGGGCACATTCATTTCAATATGCAGACAACGTCAACTTATTGTGATTATCAAGCATTTGAGAAAAAATTTAAAGCAGATTTAATTTTTTTTTAACACAATGCAGTTCAACTTTAACAATTTTGGCTCTGGGTCTGCTGTTTGCCTGGTAACAATTGCACCTACATTAATGTAACCCTGAGGCATTGCCCTGAAGCAGAAGTAAGGAAAGACTTAAGAGATGTAGTCAGCTTGGTTATTTTTACCCCTACGCCACCATTTTTGTTTAATTTTACTCTCAAACTTGCTGTCCTCAAGTGACAATTGCTTGAGGCAATTTATACGATTTTGCACAGCCCCACTGGAGCCACAAAAATTCACATGAATTCACCTGTAAGGGCTGCAAACAGCAGTCATAATACAATATTGTAAGTGCAATGGCTCTTTGAAAACTGGATAATATGTCATAATATTTCTTTATTTTATGTGAGGTTCAAGCAGAAAATATTAGTAAAACACTTGGTGTCTGTTCTGTTATTGTTTTTAATGCAGACAGAAGCATAGGGAAAACATGAAAAGGGAACCAAATGTTTCATAATAAAAAAGTTGAAGATAAAATGGCTGCCGTACTAGACAGCTGTTTCAGCTGCAATTCAGTTGTTCAATAGGAAATAATTGACTCCTTCCTGTTGAGACACCTTTTACAAGCATAGCAAGGTGCATCAATTTACATGTTCAAGGTGTTGAGTTAACAGCTAAAGTTGTCTAATATTTATATTTATATTAAGGCTGTGCACGTTAAGGTGTTATTAACACATTACAAGTCAAAATTTGATTTTCAAAGGTGTTCTTACAGTCATGTGTTCATATTCTGTGTATAATATAATATAATATAATATAATATAATATAATATAATATAATATAATATAATATAATATAATATAATATAATATAAATAAAATGCTGTCAACTCCCTCACTTGCTCTTTTCACTTTTTGGCAAATGTGTGCTAAATTCCGAGATTTGTCTGGTTTTTTTACTACAGGAGGAGGGAAAACTACTCATACATTGTAAATACTGCCCATTACTTGTCCCTTTGCTAACTAAGCCTGATCTCTAAAATCACAGAGTCGATGTGGTGAAAGCCACATCCACCTCTCTTGGAGGTGTGTGGAGTGGGTGTGGGGAGGAACCGCTCAAGCACATTTTAAGATTCAGACACAGAAACAATCCATTCTCTGGTGGTCACTTGGGCAAAATTTTGAAATAGTTGAAACTAAGGACCAGGGGTGAAGTTGTGGTAATACACAGACCTCTGACAACCATTTAAAATAGGAGGAAAAAAATATAATATGGGACCTTCAATGCTGATAATTATTTCATTGCATTTAAATAAAGTTAATTTTCTTTTTCAAAATCTACTTTATACAAAGACTGGATGGATGGGAGGGATGCCCCCCATGGCATCTCCGACATTGGGAGCATCTGGAAGTGGATGGCTCCTATGCTTACCTGAACCAGTGTCTGTCAATGTCTCCACACGGGGAGACATACACATACACCTAAAGCTGGGGTCGGTAATTTTGCTCAGATACGTTTTTTTTGTTGTTTTTTTTTACTCTGGATGAAGTGGTTTCTTGTCCTGATTGTAGTCTATCCATTTTGTATTCATGAACAATAAGAAATATAGTTAGACCCCTGAGTTTACTGTAAATATGTGAAAACTGATCAATCCAAACGTTCAAACCAAAATTAAGTTGTTCATTTCTTATATTTCGTAAGCTTCTTCTCCTGGCTCCCCTCTTTACCTCCAGTAGTGCATACCTGATAGCCAAACCCTGCATATAAATAGCATGTTAGGATGAACATCCAAAGTAGTGAAAAAGAGACTCGGAAGGCCAACATGGCTGAGAAAATGCAGGAAGGATTTCCGCGACCCGGCCCAGCTCAGTTTATTTGCGACCTCTCGCTAAACAGCTGAGAAAGACAAAATCATTGGTGGAAAATGCTGCGAATAAAACAAGCCTTGGATCACACAAGGAGCAAAATCAAATTATTGATAGGAGGGGTAGGAGTCAAGACAGGGTGCCACTTTCAAATCTTGCTAGCTCCCCAACATTAACTACCCCAGCTTTAAATGAACAGGCTGCGTTTGACCGATGTATATAAACTTGAAGTTGGTATGTGCTGGAGATGGCTTTGGGCAGCAGTCTCACTCTCCCAACATCAATACAAGTTTCTAGATGGAAAATTAGTGATACGCTATATAGAAATATCTTGAGAACTTGAGAATCCTATTTAAACAACACCACAATAAATGCTGCTGTACTTAAAGCTTAAGAAGGTCCAACAGGCAGTGCATAGTGTGCATATAGTGCATTCTTTTTAAATTGTTTAGAAATATCTTGTGTTTTCCTGTCAGTTTTTTTTTTTTTTTTTTTTAGTGTGTCAGACTTTGCCAGGTGAGCTAAAAATAAACACCCATCACAAAATTCATCTTCAACAAAACCAGTTATTTTTTGTCTTCGTTCCAACTGCTTTTTTTTCTTTTTTTTTTTTTTTTTTTTGCTCCTGGATTGTAATATTTTTGCGATGGTTTAGTAACAATGCTGCTCTGGTTCGTTGTTTCTGCTGGAGTTGAAAACTCCAGCAGAAACAACTACTAAACTTCAAAACCCATAAATACATCCAGGACAGCTTGCAACTAAATAAAACATGGCATTTATTGCTACCACTTGGTTATTAAAATGATCAACTATAAAATCCCATGATGCAGTTGCAATCTGATTAAGAGTTCGACATAAAATAAAAAAAAATAAAAAAAATTGCAGCCTCCTTAGAATTTTCCTTACTTAGTCAGTCTTCTAGTCACGTGAGTGAGCATCACTCCTGTGATAACAGCAATAGCAGCAGCTTGAATTGTTGACTAAAATCAGTTTTGGAGGGGGATTAGGCAGATTTGTCACTCTTGACATGGCGAGGGTGTAGGTCACACCTAACTCAGCACTTATACATCTGCTGCAGATGTGCAGTTGCAGAATGATGGACTGTAAATTGGCCTTGCTATCACAGCGAAAGGTTTGGTCAGCCATGGCATCATGTTACACACAAGAAAAATGTCATTTTGTGGAGTAGTAATCTTTCAAAGCATTCGAAGGTTTGGGTTTGCAAGCTATTTTTAGGGGATATGCAATGTTCAACCTGTTATCAGAAGCTAACTTAACATTCCCTAAAATTCAACTTAAAAACAAGATATGTTTTAATTCCCCATCGTAAATGCATTTTTGTTCTTTTTTTCTACACGATTTGTGCAGCTTTTTCTGACAGCACAAGTTCCATCCTGGAAAAAAAAGGCTTTTTTTTTTTCCAAAAAGTAGATTGAACATTGATTTATCGCAGACAAGTTTTAGTTGACGATGCACTTTTCAAAGACAGTTACATTACAAGGAGTCAGTTCATCATATCCATACAGTCCTTCATGTTATATCACACCAGCACCGACAGCAAGCTTTCCTGGAAGCACTGGTATTCCTCCCAGCCACAGTGTAGGTTAAGTTACGAGCCAAGGGGATAATCGCATCAGGAATGAAGGTGTTTCGCATTGCTGTGATGACACCTGTCTCAAACACAGGCAGCTCGGCAGCTGGAGGAACAGAAGGCCTTGATATGAGGAGAAAGTATATGCTCTTCGGTTGGCTGACCCCAAAGCTTGAGCCAAATTATTTACAATAAAAGCTCCATGTCATATCTGTTTAACATTCAGGATAGGAGTTATGTGCAGCGATGGAGCTGAATGCCAATTGGAAAGACGTTCTGTTCAGAACGTGAGAGCAAAGAGTATAACACCAGCAAAAGTTGTGACAAATGTGAAGCCTAATAGAAAGCAGCAGATGTGGTACTTTCATGGGGCATTAGGGTGCCAAAATGAAATGTCTTGACTTTTGTTGTCAGCATGCACCTAATGTTTTTTCATCAAATCATCTCTCAGTTACATTTCTTGTCAACCTTGGAGAGTTTCTTCATCGGCCATACATTTCAGCTCATTATGATGCACGAAAACAAAACATGGACAAGGGAGGATGAAGAATTTTGGCTTCATGTCCATTCCTTCAATCATTAAAGAATCACATTTATGGCTCATGCATATATGTATATATGCCTGATACACTGCAGAACAAGAACCAGCCACTGACAGAGAGTGAGAAAAAGATTGATTGTGCTCGACAAAGCCTAAAAAAATCAAGCTGTTCAGACAAAAGTTTCTTAAAAGCAAAGAAAGTGACAATAGCTTGGATTTAAGTTGCTTGTTCATGCTACTATGACTCATGTCAGGTAAATATACCAATGGCCTTTGTTGCATCTGAACCTAATAAAGTAACCATTACTAAATTTAAAAAATTTAATAAATTACTCAACATCCTTAAAAGGGCTTGATTATGCAATTTCTAGTTTTCTGATCTTTCTACAGTGTTATAGTGTTATAGTGAATATTCATCAGAAATATGAGCTGCGTCGTTTTTTATTACCTATTTACATGTTTGAGTTTTTCAGCAGACTCTAGACTCGGTTTCCATGGCGACGGAAACAATTGGTTTTAGAGTTTTTTTCAACTTCAAAGTTAATGTTTTAACTTAACTTCAAACTTAATGTTTTCCAGTGACCGATGGTAAACATCTTTAAGCTTATTAGACAAATTTTAACATTGATGCCACAAAACTGAGGTAGCAATAACAATGTGATAATTCTTTATTGTTTATAAGGATATTTGGTTCAATAGTTTTATAAAAGCATCCAAAAACAAACAGCATTTATTTTTCTTTCTAACAACTTTTTTCCTCTTGTTCGACTGCTGGCTCTGAAGTATTAACATTTAAATATATATATATATATATATATATATATATATATATATATATATATATATGTCACTATGCAGATTTTCTGATGGATCCTTTTTTATACTGTAAGACCTGGTGTTTTTATTTTTCTTTTCCTTTTTTTTTCTTTTTTTTTTTTGCTTGTTTGTTTCTTTTCACACTGAGTTATGTACCACTTTACTCAGTTTCAAAGCACAACATAATTGATGTGATATTGAGTAAACCAAAAAGGAATAATATGTGGGGAAAAAAATGAAATAGCATTAATAATTCTTCAATTAGACCTGTGTTTTTATATGCAAACCCAGGTGACAAACACGTTGTTTCTTTGTTTGCTTTACTTATTTGATCTAATCAGAGCATGCCTCTTCATTTCTTAATAAATAAGACAATTTCAACTTGTGGGACAATCAAAGCCAACAATTTGTAATCACTTGAATTGATTAGCGAAATGGAGATACGAATCAGGAGAATCTAAATCAAAATGACATGAGGTGGTGCGGCATACTTACGCAAGGTTTGTCAATTTTGACAGCAATTATTATTGAAAAATTGTAATCACAGTTTCAAATATTAAACATATTGCAGAGAGTATGAAGCTCCCAACAAAATCTTGCCTCAACAATATGAGTAATAGCCCATTTTTTGAGCTCACAGCTGGATCAATAGTGTTTGTTTGCTGCAGTTATGGATTCTTACATTAGCCTAAGCAAAATTTAGCCATTAGCATTAACGACAAGTCATTTTCTAAAACATATGAAAGGGGCTGTTTCACTTCATTAGCATAATATGGCTACTTATCGTGCATCAATCTGCACCCATTAACACCACTCACCCCTCCCTCTAACCTAGACTACTTCAACAAAGGTGACCAGTGGTGAGTACAAATATGACTGCTTTGCTCATCCAGTATGACGCTGGGATGTTATGGCAGATGGTCATGAGGAGTAGAGCTGCATGAGCCAGAATACTGATTAAAATAAAAGGAGAATAAGCACAGGAAAGCAAAATATTGACAGAGAAAACAGAGATAGAGCTCAGAACATCACTAGAACAGGGAGTCTGTCCAGCAAGAGTCTATATGAAGACATACATGTTCATAGTGCTGGCTGTAGTTTACACTACTCAATTATCTAGATTAAATTTGTTAATCTATGTCTGCAGTATCATACCATATCAGTTACATTCCTATCACATCTGGCTGTACACTTGCATCAGGGCCTTATGAGAGACATCATTGCACAGATGAAATTCAATAATGCGGTTATAGGGCTCACAAAGGATCTAATTTCATGCTAGACCACTCATCAAATTGCTGTATAAGCTACTGTAATTTCCAAAGTACCATTATGCTTTTTACATAGCTTGGAGAAACAATCAGTGAAAACCCTGTTAGACGTCTCAGGTCAATGCAATCTTTTCTTCTAGTTCACAAAAAAGAAAATATAATGATTGGAGTATATACAAGTGTTATTTTATCTTGTTTGCAGCCCTTTATTTATTCTTTTAAAGGTTTATATGAATTATCATAAGAGGTTTGGAGCACATGTTTTATTCTGTTCACAATGACTTTAGACCTATGAGCTGAGGTGCACTAATTGAACAAGGCTTGGGTTCTTTGTAGACGCCTTGGTGACGTGCAGCTGATGTGACAGGAGCAGAATGTCAGCAACACAAAAGCAGCAGCCCCCTCCTGTCAGTGTCTGTAGTGGACCAGTCACGATACATGAGTCCAGTCACCATAATGATCTGCACTAAGAAGCCTTCTGATAGCTTACAGACCACTGCACAATCCTGCAGTGCTGTCTCTAAGTGTTTCAAGAACCTGGGATTTGTCCTTTGAAGAAAAAAATACAGCATCGTTCTGAACCCACTAGTCATTAGTCCCTTAAATTGTAAATTTTTTTCTGTTTTGTTGGCAATCACTATGTGAATAGCAGGGCATTTATAAAAGATAAGCATTCATAAGCAAAACAGCTGCTAAAAGGCATTCTTTATTCTTTTTTTTTTTATCACTCTGTGAAGACTGATTAACCAAACTAAAAATAAATAAACACAAGAAGAAAACAAACTGAATTCTTAATTTTTTTTTTTTTTTTTTTTTTTTTTATAAATAATAATAATAATGTCATAGTTAATCTTTTGTATGGTTGCAGTGCCCTTTTAGCACTTTATACTACAAAATTATTTGTTATTGGTTAGTATCATGTTGTTGGGCAGTTGGTTAAATATAATTTACCTTAACAATTTTGGCATTTCCTAATGATTTATGGAAACATTCTAAATGATCATAACTATCAATGTGTAGCATGTCACGCTGTCAAAGTTGCAAAACTTAAAAAAGATAAACTTATGCCATCTGTTGCTGTAATATAAATATCTATCATGAGCACAATTTATAGTCCAACCAGACTTTGAGGGAGAAAATTTTAATTATTGCAAATGTCAAAGATTTAATCAATGTTAAATGAGTAAGACTGAATAAAGATGTTTTTAAATAGACAATAATTAGATTGTTTGGCAAATTCTACATCAATCTTATTTATAATGCTTGATGTAATTATCCATCTCTTTCACAATGCAGAGCAGGAAGCAGCTCGTAGCTGATTAACACACCTATGTATAGGTGTTAGACAGTAATAATCTTACACAATCAGAAAACAACTTCCCGCAATAAAGAGCTTGTGTGTCATCTCTTGATTTTGAATAGAATGTATTTTGTCATGATTTGGGTTTTTCCCTTTGCTTTGTTTTCGGGCTTCCTGTTTTATTTTGTAGTTTTTCCTGTGTAGTTCCCTTGGTTTTTGTTCAGCCTCATAGATTTCCTATTGAGTTAGTTCACCTGGGTTCATTTAGTTAATTTGTTTCACCTGTGTCTCGTTTTGTTCTGTGTGTTTATGTCCCTCAGTTTTTTGTCTTGTTGCTGGATCATTTTGTTAGGTTTGCTAGTGTTTTTGGTTGGTATCTTGGTTGCTGTAGTCACCAATAAATCTGGAAATCTGCATCCCTGTTCCGTCTTCTCTGCGTTTGGGTCCACTCCCTCACCATCTCCACTGCCTGCTGTGACAGTATTTAATCAATAACTTTACCATGGTTTTAATTCAAGAAGAAATTATTGATTAAGCAAATTTAATTTAGTTAGATTTTCTAAAGCAGGGGTAGGCAAATCCGGTTCTCAAGTGCCACAGTTCCTGCAAATGTTAGGAGTGTCCCTGCTGCAACACAGCCGATTTAAATCAATGGCTAATTAGCCGACTGGTGCAGAGTTTGACATCAAACTGCTAATTAGATCTGATGTATGCCAGGTGTGTTGCAGCAGAGAAACTAACATTTGCAGGACTGTTGCACTTGAGTTGCCTACCACTATTATAAAGGAACACAACAATAAGTCAAACCTACTGTTCGCTCACACCTTTGAATGTACAACATGGATAAAACATGGCCTGCATTTACTCCCCATGTAATTTCACAATTATCGAGTTGGATTTTTAATTCTCTTTTGAAAGTAATTCATGAAGAAATATTCCAGTTATTCTTTAACTATCTTGCCTCTGAATACCACATCACTTCAATTTACACTATTCAAGAAAATACTTTTTTTAAATTTTTTTTTATCACGTGTCAACTTTGTGGACTTTTAAGTGTGTTTTATTGCAAAATGACTAATTGAAATAATAATTAGTTTCAAATAATTACTTCAGCAGTGAGCGAAAACAAATGCTCATATATTTATTATTGGCAAAGTTTGCAATTTTGTCATCATTGATACATCTCAGACTTACTTGTGGTCTTGGACAAGATGTATGTTTCAGAAGGGGCAAATCATTAGCTAAGTTTACATAAAGAAATTTTGTTCCAATCAAACTTCCAATCAGAATATAAATAAATCATGTAAACATTATAGCTAAGGTGATCGGCCGCCATAGTTTAATGAAAAATGGCAGCAGCAAAACAGAACAGCAAAGATTGAAACTGACAGAGTCAAGGATCACTGTCTGGCTTGATTAAAGGTCTGCACATGTTTTAGTAAAGACAAACTCACTACACATGCAAAAACAGTACAAAGTGACTTACTAACAACAAGCACTGAACTTTGCATCTTTCAGAAGTGCAACATACGTCTGCATTCAGTTTGTACACCTGCCACAATGAATATTTAATACGGGGCATTCATACGCTCTGTCGCATGTGCTGGGAGGAGAATATGTATATTAATTTAGCACCTAAAATATGATCTATCAAAACAGGGCTGGCAGTTGCTCAGGAGGTAGGGCAAATGATGCAAATGTGCACAATAGCTCAGGTAAGTGCATGATTCCTTTATTTAAAAAAAAAAAAAAGTCTTTTGTTCTCTAAGTTATGAGGTGGTGATTTTTTTTAGATGGCTGGCTTGTAGGTGGGTCCATTTATGAAATGCTTAGTAAAAATAAAAGAGGTCTATATGAGAAACAAGACACTGTCATATTCATTCGTGTTTTCTTTCTTTTTTTTAAGGTGATAGATCATACACCCTATAGCTACATCCCCACCCGTTTTACTTGCTGACTTTTCTTGACGATTTTTCTTTTATCTTCTAAAGTCTTTATACCATCTTTTTACTTCATCCCGTTTGCATCGTTTTACAGACGACATGAACTTTTTCATAATTTTGCTCTCATATAGCGTTTATTTGAGTGGCAGTCAGATTTCTTTGCTGTCGGTGATGCTTTCTTTCCAAACTCGCCGTGCTGCAAACCACGTCACGTGCTAAACCCTCATTTAAATAAGGAGTCCCAAACACATTTTCAACTGCTGCCCATTTATACAATAACTTCAGTACTCTACAACTACTACTCACAAATTGGGATGTTAGTAGATCTGCTCTGATGAATAAAAACTTCAAGGGTAGTGGGGATATTTCATCTTCCAGGAAGAAATGTGGTACAAATAAGGTAAGGTAACCGCTTAGTAAAAATCATATCCAAAAAAAACAAGTTCTAATTGAAAATAAAAACATTTTTACTTGCACAATGTGAAAGGAAAAGCACGGGATTGGGACGGAACTGCTTTGTAGTCGTAAGAAAACAATGAATCAGTAAGGCTAATTGGAGAAAAAGGATTCAGTTTTTTCTGGAGCATAAATATTGGACTTTGGTGCTTTCAAAGAAGGTCATGTGGTCTGATGAGTCCAGAGTGATGGGAGCAAATGAAGAAGAGAGGCAGATGAAGCATGAGACATCATTTTCACACATGGATTGGCCACCGCAAACTCCAGACATGAACACCATTGATAGTCTTTGGGATGTGCTGGAGAAGACTCATGGTGCGTCGTGGTGTGGTCGGACTCTCCGATCAATACAAGATCTTGATGAAACATTAATGCTATTCTGGATGGAAATTAATCTTGTGACATTGCTAACAGCATAACATCATTGTGATAGACGGCGCAAACACATTTTTTGTTCCTCCATCCCACCCTAGAAATAAGCCATGCTTGTGCACACTACACATAGCCACTAGAAAAAATTGTTATCTCAATGTATATTACAGATAAGTGGTCACACACTCATCCTGCAAACACCCTTTCAGCAGCATGGACAGCGTCAAAGCTCTATATCAACACTTGGACGTGAGCAACAATTCAAAAGTCTTTTTTTCTGACAGAAACTTCCTTGTTATTACAAGATGCGTTCATATACAGTCCTCTCTAATTTTTACTGTTAACTTCATTAAAATACATCCCAAGACCACATTTTCTACATTTGTTTTTTGGTTCAGATGTGTGAACTACAGGATTTTATGTAATAGATGAAGTCAGTTTAGGATGCCTTTCTTTTTCTGAAAACATTTATTTTAATGGGAAAAACTAATGATATTCCCAGACAATGATTACAGACCGTAAATGCATTTTCTTTCAACCTATATCAATAGATTTGACATATTTAAATCCTACAAATTCAAGTTTATGACAAAGAGAAGCTGTACTCTCTCACAAAAAAAAAAAACAAAAAACCTTGTTTTACTAACCTTTTTGCTCAGTAAAGTCGGTTATGACGCTGCTCTGCTCCAATATGCTGATTTTCTTGTGGCGCTAGCTTCTGGCAGAATGCTAGCCTTTGTCTGAGTTGAGTTAACAATAAAAAGTTGTCTAATCTGGTTTAGCTTTACTCTTATCCTGTGCCTTTCTTGCCTTCCTCTTCTATGAGCCCATTCTGCAAATGCAGCCATAATTAAAGCTAAAGGTGGTCCAATGAAATTTGACAGTGTTTGATGCAGTATACATTGCTAAAAAAATAGAAAAGAAAAAAAAAAAAAGGGGGGGGGGGGGGGGGGGGGGTAGTTTCGTAGCAGAGGGGAGCACCTTTAATTGAATTAACAATGTGAATATGTTTGTGTGTGTGTGTGTGTGTGTGTGTGTGATTTTTACTAGATATTTTAACAGCAAATCATTTAAAAAAAAAAACAACAACTTTGTGTTAAAAACATATTTAATCAAAAAGTATACTATGATCAAAAGTAAATTAATATTTTTTTTTAACCTATGTTGTGTATTGGGTCATAAAACAACATGGAGTTCATTCAAAGTAAAGGAAAAAAAAATAAACAAGGATTACTGGTGATGAGAAAAATGTTAATTGAAGAATACCAAGAATACTGAAAGATTAAATGAATTTATTGCAAAAATTGAACATAACACCTCAGCTAAGTGATCTTGGGGTCAAGACAATCCAACAGCAAAAACAGTTTCATTTAAAAAAAGCAGGAGGCTGTGAGAATATATGAGCGGCTTTAGAATATAAGTCAATGGGAAAATTGTGGCGTAAAATCAGTGCATTGTGGTTAAAGCTAGTATGTTTACAACCTGAATTTGACCTATTTTTACATTACTTTGATTAATGCCGTTCTCACTCCATATGGTGACATATGGCGTCGATGTGGGAACCTTAGAGATGGTAAAGGTATCACAAGTGTGTCCAAACTCAGTCCTCAAGCACCCAAATTCTACAGGTGTTCATTGAGGGTATATTTTTATTTAAGTTAGGTGGGTTGGAGATGAGATGCATTTAAAAGTTGCAGGATGGTAGATCACAAGGACTGGTTTTGGGCTTCTCTATTTTAGACCCACAGAGTCTAGTAAGACCAAGCTCCGGACATGTGAAAGAAAGCTAGTGGATCTGATTAAACTTTAAGATCTTGGTTCACTCAGACATCTACATCACATTACACTCATGTTACCAGCTCACAGGAAACTAAGTCTGCTTTGTACTGTTTTATTTCTATCATAAACGTCAAGCTGAGACAAGTTACATCACCAAAATGTGCATTTTATTACATTTTAAGACATTTTTAATTAAATAATGTAATGTATGAGGCAGCGTACTCTGTTAAAACAGCATTGCAGATCTATACAATTTAAATATGAACTTCCAGGGAATTTTATTTTTGTTGAAGTCAAAAGGGGGATACAAGAAAGCTTTTGCCTGAGATGAAGTGACCTGGTTTGAGTTTACAAGGAACAAAAAGAATAGGGGGTCAAACTTCACCCTCTTGTTTTTGAGCAATATGACACATTTGCAATGAGACAGCACGCCTTCCTGTTCATATTCATACTTAAAAGCTAAAAACAGCTATGTCCACTCCTTTCAGAATCAACAATGTAAAGAAATGTGCCCTTAAAGAAACCAGAAACTAGGGCACTTGTGCACTCATGTAAGCATTGTTGGGACGAAGTGTAATATCTAAAGTTCTGATCAAAGATGTTCAGGAGATATTTCTTGACAACACTGTAAATCCTGATCACTGGATTTGTCTATTTATATCTATGACTCATGATGAAGTGCCCATGCAGCCAGAAAGTGAGGCTGTTTTTGCTTACTTCTGCTTGATACTCTGGGCAAGTATGTCAGCTTCATATCTGGCGCAACCTATTTAGAAATTCGAGAACATTGAATCCAGATAAACAATTATGAAATTGAACAAAAACATAAATAAATAATAAAAAGAAAATAATAAGGGAAAAAAAAAACCAAAGAAATGTAAAGCAGTTTAACTTTTAAACTGCAAACACTGCAAAAATGTAACAATGAAACGATGCACCAGACATGAATTCACAAAGCTGAGTCTTGTGCTCACAAGATTTAACAGTTACATCAAGAAAAGAAACAATCTGTTTGCATATGCATGAAATACTTGATATTGTTCTTACATCTGTGAAATGTAGGAGAGCCAGAGTTAATTATGAAAGCCAGTTTGCACTCTGAGGTACTCAACAAGATCAAAGTGAATCCGAAACCCACCTACACTCTCATTTCAGATGAGTTACAGAGGAAAATTGCTCTGTAAGCAGTTCCTCTCTTTCAGGACTATGTTGAAGGTAATTTTTTTAGGCTGTTTCTAAACTTCAGCCACAAATATAATAGAATCAAACATGATTAGTTAACAAATCCACCATCATATTGCTATGCGAAGTGTGTCTGCTTCTTAAAATGTGTCCCAACATAAAGTGGAGACTAAAAGAGACCCGGCACTTAATAAACACAGACCACAAGATTAAAGTCTGGCTGTGGAATACTAATGGTAAACATAATTAGGAAACTGAAACTCATGATAAGTTGAGTAATGTGGAGGGAGTGGACAGCAGTGAGTCACTTATAGGTTTGTTAGTGTGACCTTGAGGTGGAAGAATAATGAGAGGGGTCTGGAAATAACTGACCAAAAAAAAACAAAAAAAAACTTAAAGATTAATTACTAAAACCATAGACATACCCCTGCGATGGACTGGCGAGCTGTCCAGGGTGTACCCTGCCTGTCGCCCAAAGCCAGCTGGGATAGGCTCCAGCTTCCCCGCGACCCTGAATTGGAATAAGCGGTTCGGAAAATGAATGAATGAATAGACATACCACAAGTTGTACACATAGTACACACATCTCTCTTACATGGTCCATCCAACCAGTTAATTTACTTCAATCTGCAGTATCCATCTCTGAGGACACCAAATCTGCAGCAGGAGTTTTATGCTCGCAAGCAGCTAGAGTCCTGCCCCAGAACAGCAGGAAATGCAATCAGACCCTAAAGTGCTGCATTCCCTTGCTGTTAACGCAAAGCGAGGAGATTTGGCACATCTGGGCATATTTTCAGTGCAGAGATTACCAACGTCTGATGCCTCTGCAATGCCAGCATTTATGATGTGGCAGGGGTGAAGCCTTTCTCGCTGCTGTGTGGATCAGGCTCTGAGGCGTGTGGTTGGGGGATATCTGTCTCAGATCTGTACTATCAGCACATCGCAAACAGGCAGCAACACCAGCGTGTGACAATCACAGCTGGAAAATGAAAAGTGCTGTGAGGCAAACAAACTCCATTAATACATTTAGCGGCATGAAGGACTCCATGGACACAGATGTCAGAAAACATTGATTCAGATGGGCAGTTTTATCTATTTCTAATGCTATAGTTTGACTTGAAGTTATATTCCAAAGTAAAGCATCAGTTCATGGGATAATTTGGTATGAAAGAATAACTCTACTAAATAAATAATATTTATGATTACATACCACCATACACTGGTAAAGCAACTTTCTGTTCAGTATCTGTTATGGTCTTTTAAAACACATCAAGAAAATCTCAAATAGTAACCCTGCCCACCCTGATAATCCCAGAACTAATATTTCTAAATAATTGTTCTTTGCAAAACTTTACTTTATCATAAGATTTAACAGATAAGTCCAAAATTAACTTGTTGCAAGAAAAGATAGCACCAAAAAAAACAAAGAATTAGCCACATTGATTTAGTATTTTACTGAGCTAAAAAAGAAATGAGTGAGTCATTCAACAGTGGCCATGTGTTCAAACAGCTCTGGCCTCAACATCAATGAGCAGATATGCAATGATCAATCAGCCGGTGACCTGAACGGGCATGTTTCAGTCTGACCGGCCATGACCGGTGGCACAGCTGACCCTGTGTCAGATTCTGTCGCTCATATTCACATACATGAGCTGACAGATGCGTCATGTAATAAAACAGACAGTAACAGAACAGCAACACTCAGTGTTAACTTGTGTTTACTGTGGACAGTCTTCACCTTGAATAATTCAAAATCAAAGATTACTTTTGACAAACTAAAAAATATAGAGTGTGCTTTGTTTATACATATATATATATATATATATATATATATATATATATATATATATATATATATATATATATATATATATATATATATATATATATGTATAGCCCTGCGATGGACTGGCGAGCTGTCCAGGGTGTACCCTGCCTGTCGCCCAAAGGCAGCTGGGATAGGCTCCAGCTTCCCCGCGACCCTGAATTGGAATAAGCGGTTCGGAAAATGAATGAATGAATGAATGAATATATATATATATATATATATATATATATATATATATATATATATATATGACACCAAAGAAATGACTGCATTTTTCAGTTTACATCACTGACTAATTTAATCAAATTTTCTAACTTACCCATTTTTTTTTCCATAAGATGTACGTTTTTGGGGATTGATGTTCTTTCTTTCTAATAGTACCTAGTAAATGTGTCCAGAAAGACACATCTGAAAAATTAAATGAAAACTCAAAAGATAAAATTAACACATTTAGGCAGGAAGTGGGAAATCTCTGTTACTGTCTTTTTTTTTTTCTTTTTTTTTTTTTCTCGAGGAAATAAAAATGACATACAGTGTCCTTCTGCTCCAGCTGGCTGCTCGCCCAGACGGCCCCTGTGTCTTCTCTGATTAGTCAAAAGTGAAAAATGCAATTAAAATGGCAGGTAGCAGCTCCTTCTTACTGTGCAAACTGAAAAGAGATGTGAGGTGTCACAGGCTCTGGTGCGTTCGCTGCCATGGCATTTCTGTCTCTGAGCAGATAGGCAGTGCTTCTGGATGCTTTAACGGTTAATCCCCAATAAGGAGAATATTTTCTTGTTTTACATACAAGTTAACAGAGAGGATAAACCCACAAACAGTGAGGCTGAATATAACTATTACAGGAGTAAAAGATTCAGTGTATGTAGGCTACTCATACCGTTCCCAAGTTAAATATTAATATAGCTGACATTTTGTGAGAAGATCAGTTATAGATACTTTCCTTGCAGCTAAAATATTAATTATTTTGAACACATATGTTTAAACATTGTCTATTTTTTGAATAAAGAAATTAAAGATATGTTGTGAAAAAGTTTTATAAGACCAAAAAATATGAAAAACATCTCAAACATCTCTCAGTTTAGTTTTATACTTATGGTTCTATTCAGGTTTTATTTGATCACTCCAATATAACAAAGCAGCAGTGAAGCAACTTTGCAAGAGGACTAAAAGTCACACATTGTGTTGTTTCACACATAAACTTTAGCCAGTGGACATAATGATCTTTTTCCAGGTTCAAGTGACTTTATTTGTACCCATAGGTATAGATTTGTTGTACAGCAATTTCAGGTTTGGTATCACAGAAGACAGTAGATAAAATAGACACATAAACAGACATTCTGATATTCACAAAGGCTCGCAAAGTCAAAAATCGATAAATAAGGGGGTGGGAGTTACCCTAAAATGTTTTTAAGCAGCCCTAAAAAAAATCATAAATTAGTTCATTTTGTTATTGACGTGAATTGTTATATTAGCAATGGTCTGTTTGATTTCTGCATGACAGCCACAGGAACCACAGATATGACACTGACTTTATAGTGCAGAGACCAAAGCGTTTATTCCCTTTCCATGACAATAATCAAAATTAAAGGGTTGCTATTATGGTATTTCAAGTTTTCTGAGCTTTCTACAGTGTTACAGTGTTGAATCCTCATCAGACATGTGAACGACACTGTTTTTTATCACCTAAACGCATGTTTGAGTTTGGGTTTGAGTTCCAGCACTCTCTCAGTTCGGTTTCTATTGGCAACGAAAAACGTGTCGTTTTAGAGAGTTTTTTCTACTTGGAAATCCTTGTGACGTCCCGGGGGATAAGGTTCGGTGATTGGTTACCTTCTACTGGTTAACAAGGGCATGTACAAATACATCAGGCGGGTGGAAAACATTGGATAAAGTTATTTCCAGCGATGGCTGGTGAGTTTACCAAAGAGAGACATCCTGCTGAATTCGTTGCTGTGGGTTGCTGTTTTCCACTTTGTTTTCAGGGTCTGATTCAGGTTCCAACATGTAGGGCTGTATGCTATGTGTTGACATTGTATTTTTTTTTTTTTTTTTTTTTTTTAATTGAGTTCATATTAGCCTAATCCTTCTTGAGATGTTACAATGACGGCGAAAGCAGGTGCGGTGCGCGCTCCCAATGGAGTGCAGTGGTGGGAGGCGGGGCTTAATGAGGAAGAGTCTCAATCCACTCGTTTTGCCCACAGGCTGATCTGACAGCCTACGGAGAGGGTCGGTCTGAGGCAAATAAAGCGATTTGTGACAATAACTCGATCAATCCCAGCCCTTCTGGGCTCAGAAATAAAAATAAATTAGCCTGAAATGCACATAATAGTTTCACTTTAAAGACAAATCAGATAAGTTTGGACTTCGTCAGAAAAGTTTGATCCTTTTTTGCTTTTCCATCTTCTCCATGTGCACAATGAGCTGGAAATTTACTTTTGGGTTATTCTACTGTACATAAAAGTCAAACTTCAGAATAAAGTTATATCCCGTTTGAATTATTTAAAACTGTAAAAAAAAAAAAAAAAGAAAAAAAAAAAGGGTGTAATCAACTTTCTGTAAACCTGGAACAGCCTGATCAGCGGTGTGACGCTAATTACCTCACAGCAAGGGGTCCCCTGGCTGAATCTTGGATCGGGACTTTTAATGTGGACTTGAATTGTTCTCTGTGTATGAATTACATCCTGCTGGTGTAAAAAAATAAAAAAACAAAGATTTGAATAGTGATTGTGAGTGATATTCCTGGTGATGATTCTTGGTTTATTTAAAGGGATTAGAGCTGACAGCAAGCACGCCACTGGAAGCTGTTCCCCCGCCATTACTCTGGCTGATGCGTTGCTTTGATTTTATGTTCTCAGCCTGAAACATTGGACTTAATCGCTTGTGTTTGTATCATTTTGTAACATATATTCTTACACTGGTTTGTTCAAGTGCATGGGGCCAGATGATACTTGTGATGAATCAGGATCAGAATGATGTAAGTATTGCTTAGCCTTGAGCTCTATTGCCATCTGAGTGAGTCTTCAATAGTTTAGATCTTGAAGAAAGTGCTTTTAAGAACTAGATTTTGTGTGCACACACATACACAAGCGAAGGTAGCTTCATGTTTTCAAACTGTGAGATTCCTTCAGTTGATTCACATAAAATAATATCAAGTCTAGATTTTTGCCTTATCTTGACATTTTCTTCTGCTGCTCAAAGTGTCTTATTACATTAGGATCCATCTGAAGCAATGAGTGTAGAGCAACTTCAAACACAGACTCATCAACATCAAACCCATGTCGTGCTAATTTGACAAGACAGCAGCATCAGTCATCATAACCTCCCATCAAGTCCTCATTGACAAGGTGGGAAGCTGCCCTGTGATGTTTGAATGCAATGTCAATGGTGAGCTGAAATCAATGCAGACATTCTTCAAACAGGTAAATGATGTTCAGGTTGACAGAGATGCACTGGGGGCTCCAGTGTCTCTAAGCAGGACAGGCTGTCATTTCTTATCCACATGCCATTGTCATCTATTACGTCTCTTAACACCTCCACCAATGCCACCCCCTCCCATTTTAAGTCTCTGCTGGATTATTGCACGTGCAGACAAAAGGTCTCTTTAGGCATTGTGATCTTTTTTGTAATCATGCGGGTAAAACATGCTTTATTTTTCATTAATTTGTAGAAACTTGTATTGCTGCTAAATTCCCATTTATTTGTGCTTTTGTGTCTGCACATCCAAACTTGGCTTTGCATCTTTGCACCTGTTTTTGTGCATAAGAGTCAATAATTCATCCTGTCATTCCTTGTCCAAAGCAGGCAATGCAAAAATAAGAAAAAAACAAACAAACAAACAAAAAAATGTATATTACTTGGCAGTATTAGTTTCTTAGAAAAAAAAAATCAAGATAATTGTGATTCTAAAAGCCACTGTCAAACAAAAAATACACAAATAAATAAATAAACTCCAAGCATCACTGTAATTTCTAAGCTCTAAAGAAGAGTTTCACGCTGAGATATAAAAACAACTCTGACAGCAATTATAATTTAAAGCAACCATTAAATAAACTTTGGCACTTAAACTAAAAGCCACTTCCATTTATACCATCATACAGGTCTGGGATTACATTCTTTAGCGGCTGAATGGGAATATGTTCAACAGACCCTTTTACATGATTGCAAGCATGGAAGTGTACGTCTGGACTGCACATTTCTTTCTTTCTTGATTATAACAACACACTAAGGGTCTTTTATACAAAAGCAGAAACTAAAATTAATTTTGTTCTGTGTTGCTTCTGATTTCTTTAAGAGGACTTTTCACTTAATATTAGCTCCTGTCAAGTCTTGTGTGATGCAAGAACATTTTATTACCATTACTAATGATGTATTTTACATTTACCTATGAAAATGAAGGAAAAACAAATATTTCAGCATGAATGCTGTAGTCTCACAGCCGCCAGCTTGCCGTACTCTGTGAGCACTAACCTGTGTTTTACAGATCCTTCTGCAGTGTCTGGATTGACCCTAAATTTCTCCGTCTGACTGCCCCATGCTGGTTTGAAGATGCTCAGCTCTGCTTCATAGATCAATAGAACCTGTTTTCTATTTAAACCCTGTTCTTTCTTCATTCACTATAGCTGTGTTTTGGCCCAACAAGCTTCTACATGGCCTGCTGCGCTATTCTTTTTTTTCTGATGTTCCCATCTGATTTACTATCTTGCTGTATTCATTTGTCCTGGTGGTCCGTAGGAAGGATTGTAATTCAAAAATTTGCCTTAAAAGAAAGTTTGTACTTGTTGATTTATAAGAGAAATACAAGCCTGTAATTGATGTTGACGCTTTTGTTCAAACTAAGTGGAAATGGGCCAGGTTTTTTTCCCAAACACAGACATATACACACGTTTTGTCTTTGCTAAGTTGAATTAGAAGCTAGAGTTTTAACTTCTGTTTATTTAAGTTTGGAGAAGCAGCACTGCTTTGGCCCCTGCGCTTGCATCATGGTGCTGTCTCACAATCCAAACAGCGTCTTTAATTAAAAGCAATTTCAAGCCCTGAACTTCTTTTTTTTCTTTTTTTTTTTTTTGTTATAGTTGTGGTGACATTTGGCTGCCTGTTTCAGCTGCTCTGTTATATAATTTCCCAGTACAAGAGAGAACTCTTTTTCTAAGAATTACACGAGTTGGAAAGATCCTCTGTACTGACGAAGCATCCTTGACTTTGAAAAGCACTCTTTATGTCCATTATCCTTCCTCACACACAAGGATACAACACCAGAAGACAGATGGACATTTACATAAAAGTGACAAGCTACACAAGATTTAAATTACAAGAAAATGAAATATTAAACCCATACATGGGAAGCAGCAAAAACAGTTGTAGGCAGATGATTCATAGCTAACAATTTCACTAAATTTTAATCAGCAGGCAGGTGGTTGATAAGCTGCTCTGTATCCTGTTATAGTACCTATTAAACCAACCCTGTATTCACAGTTTTAGAACTACTTTTACATCGACTAACGACGGTCACAACAAAACCCAGGGTCATTTTATTGAGAAACTGACAATAAAATTAACTGCTTAGAGAGGCAACACATGTTCACTCCAACTGAATCAGATACACAAAAAAAATGTTCTAGCATGTCCAGAGAAATAAACAGGGCTGCTGTGATTTATAATAATCATCCTAAAGCAATATGAATATGCATGGCTGCAGTGGCTTAACAACTACCCGTTTGTAACTGATGGTCTAGCCTCTATCAAAGGAGCTTATCTTCAACTGATGTGCACTTTGTCCCTGTTTTTCAATCATTCAAAAATCCCCAACCCATAATAAAAGAGTAAAAAAAAAACAAAAACAAAAAAAAACTTGGTCTTTAATGCAGCCCATCTCTAGTGGCTCCCTTTATATTAGTCGGTTCTTCACTGTACTAGTTCAGTATTGTCATGTGACCAAACTGTAATTTCACTTCAAAATTTAATTAGCATTTCAAACACATAACAGTTCCCTCTGCCAATCCGTTTCTCATTAGCAGTCTCTATTGAATAAACTCAAGTTGCTTCATTAACATAGGTACATTCGTGTGAGTTTCAACAGTTCTTGTTCAAGCTGCTTCTCTTCTGGTGTTAAAATGAATAACATTCGATACTCGTTAAGGTTGAAACACAAAACAGTTTTTTTTTTTTTTTTCTTTTTTTAATTCTTTTTTTGGTCAATTTGTTTTCCACATGGACGTCAATGGCAGCAAATACTGCATGTTTTAAACTAAAATCTCAGATAAAAATGGTAGCAAAAGAGACTTTTTTCTCTCAAAAGTCCAACAAAGTCGTGTTGTCTTACTGTAGAAACCAAAAAGAAAAAAAAAAAGCTTTTGAGAAACAGCTCACACTATCTATTCATATGATGCTAAATGTGCTTTCAATGCTTTAAAAAAAACTCTTTCCGTCTTTAAAATCAACGTCAATGTTTACATACTAAAAGATATTATTTCGCTTATTAAAAAAGATGCTGTTGTAGATGTGAAGAACTGTGAAGAGCAGCAAAACACTGCACTTTTGGACTGAAAGGATAACAGTGACAGAATTCAGCAACCCAGATTTTAAAAAAAAAGAAAGAAAGAAAGGATTAAAGAAAACATCTGTTTATAAAATGAGACAGATGCCCTGGGGAAGTTTAAATCCTGTAAAAAATTTCATTTAGTGACAGATTATATTGTCTGAGCAGTGTTGCAGCATGTAACAGAAGGGCGAGTTAATAGCAGAATGGGTGTGCATATTTTCCAATACATTTATCTTTGCATTTAATTAAAATCTATTTGAGATGAAAACATAAAAAGATACTACTTTGTGCGCATGTGTCCATAGCAACACATTTCATATGAAGCAGTTTAAGCATGTTAATGTTGAAAATTTCAACTGGAAACATTGGGATTTTTTTTAAAGGTTTCCTTCATGATATTAACACAATATCATCAATATTGAAATAAATGGTGAAATTCAAACCAACTTAGTTAACTCATATGTGAAGTGCTGAACTATGCAAGGAGGGGTCAAAAATAAGTCTTTTTTTTACCTTTGAGACACATTGTAGAGTTGTCGCTCCTCATTCAAAACTTTAGTTAGTTTAATGAAGAGAAGTGTGATAAATTGCTAATGTTCCATTTAAATGTCTGTCTGCTTCTACGCTTCTATGTACCTCGAGTGTGAGTTAAGTTCTGACATAAAAGTGATGAGGATTTAAGAAGTTGTATCCCTTGAGTTCCTCAGCTGCTTCCAATATTGTCACTCCAGTAGCGTCTGGCTCTTTGCTCTTAAACCTAAGCTCATTATCTCAAAGACTTAAAGGGAAAAGTGATATTACCGCAGGACCTCTCCTCAACACGCAGATTTATATTTCATCTATCATTTCTCCTCCAGAGAAAGTAGTTCCCACAAAGGACTTGTAGGAGGAAGTAATTCAATTAAAACCAGTTCACTCAATGATATGACTAAATGGTGCCCTTCGTGAAAGTTGTTCGGCTAATGACTAAAGTCAGCCCACAGTAGAACTGATGGAAGGCAAAATGATCAGCTGCATGGACAGTTTGGTGAAAAAGTCCATCATATCTCCAATTTTTTGGACACGTACAAGTAAATGTCCAAAATGGCAAGACATGGCCAGTATTACGCAACCACGGGCTGTAACCACACTTGCATAACTCCAGTATCGGGGGTTGTTCTCATTCTGACAGTGGCCGGCTAAGCTGATAAATCTAAAACAATCTTTTAGGCAAAATGAGTCATGGTAATGAGTTTGCATTTGCCTATGGAGACTTTTTGATTTTCCATCCCATTTAATAGAAATGCTGCTATTTTGAAAGAGCACAGATGTCGTGTTACTGCAAACAATTCATTTGTGTCATCAGTCTAGAGTGAGGAGGGGGAAAAAAAAAGGACTAGAAACTTGCCTCCGTTTGACATTTGTTAAATAAAAGGACAAATCAAGGCAAATGGAAGCCCCAATTACTGCAATCAGGAGATCTTTATTGATGTTTCATCCAAGCTGAATTAGAGACAAAGAAAATAAATAATGCATTATTAATTCCCACTGTGTGGCAGAGCATCACAGGCACTTCACTGAAGCGTACGATCAAAATGAATCAGCCTAGACGAGCTTTTCCATTTCAACCATATCTGTTGTCATTATTACAAAGTTATAAAAAAAAAATTCAATTAACGTTTACTTTCGTTTTACTGAATGCAGAGAATATGCAGCATAAATTCTCCACAGATTGACAGCTTTGGCAATAAAGTTGCTTCAAGGCTCCATGGGTGACAGGCCTTTTAAAATGTCAAGATTGTATTACAACACATCATTTTTGGCTTGAAAAGTGCATCTTTTTCAAACCCCATGTTGTCACTTTAAATTAAAGTAATTATTTCCTTCATGTCTTAAACTAACGATGCCTTCGCTGACTTTTAGAAAGCTTCTCAGCTTGAGTAAAAATGCTCCGACTTTGTTTGGGAGTCCTCACATGTTTCATTTTCAACCAGAAAAACAAGTATTTCTGCCTCCCAGGCTGAGCAGTGTGCCAGGTCTGTTAGCATTTTGACAGTTGCATGTATTACACCACATGCACTTGGCAACATTGTTCAGACAGCATGGTTGCCTTAGATTGAAAGCAGGTCACACACCACAGCTAACACCCATGTGTTCCCTGCCGGTGACTAATACACTGCAGTGCAAGTAGCTTCGGACACCCGCATGTTGTTGGTGACTGTTGCAAATGACTTTATGCCATACAGAGCATCAGTCATCGTTTGGGTATGTGCTTGTACTTTTATTGCAAAGACTAAATTGATCAAATAATGGATAGCAGTGCCCTGCAATGGACTGGCGAGATGTCAAGGCTCCAGCTTCCCCGTGACTTTTCATTGGTTCAAGCTGTTAGGATAACGAATGAATGAATGGATAGCAGTTTTAGAGACATTAAAGAGGTTTCTAGTTTTCAGAGCTTTCTACAGTGTTATAGTGTTGAACACTCATCAGACGTATAAGCGACACAGGTTTTTTTTTTTTTTTTATCACCTAAAACATCTGAGTTTTTCAGCACTTTCTACACTGCAAAAACTCAGCCTTAAAAAACAAGAAAAACATGAGGTAAATGTTGCTTAAAATAAGAAATTATCTGCCAACAGCACAAGAAAATTCGGCTTATCAAGACTTCCCAAAACAAGCAAAAATACTCTTAAAACAAGAGGAATTCTCTGGCATAAACCTAAGCATTATCTTACCTTTAAAAAAAATAAGCATTTGTGTACTCAATTTAAGATTTTTAATCTTACTTAGATTTCAGTTTTTGCAGTGTACATTTGGTTTCCATGGTGATGGAAATGATTTGTTTTAGTGAGTTTTTTTTTCTACTTTGAAATTTTAAGTGACGTGCCGGGAAGAAAGCCACACTTCACTGCACAGTATAACTACATCGGGCAGTTGACCAATCAGCGCAGCCCGCAGGCAGGACATAGGGCGGAGCTTTCTCTGTTCGCTTGTTTCTGACAGAGGCTGATCTGAGAGGATCAATACAAAATGAATGAAGGGATTTGTGAAAAATGCTTGATTATTTCTTGCCCTTCTAGGCTTGCATATTAAAATATATGCATATAATCTGATTGTGGTTTGTAATGGCATGACTATTGACATGCTGAGAGTTCTGAGTCATTTGCTTGATTGTCTGAACACATATCCCCCGTTAGACCTGTGGTTAAAGCATGGATGCCATTTATTTGTCATGTCACATTAAGGATTTAAGAGAACAAAAGACCAAGATAAACATTACCATCTCAAAGACCATTTCACCTCAGAAACACTGCATTCTAGTGTTTGATTTGAATATTAAACCATGTGATATTTTTCTGTTTTCCTAAAACACCAAACATGCCCTCTTGATATAACAGCTGAAAGCCTTTTTTAACTTTATGCCAGTACTTGGTAAAGCTTATTCTAAAGTAAGGGGGTGGAACAATGATGTGTATCAAGTGAAAGTGGGCTTCATACTTTTACTACTAAGGTAATTGTCCAGTTCCTCTGTGTTTCCATGTCTTGCAGAGCCCAGAACTAGCCAGTAGATTGACAGTCAGGTTCAGGGTATAAAAGATGGGAAAGTGACACCATTTATTTCAGTGTTGTAGATTTTGTTTTGGTGTCAGAGGTGCAACCCTAATGCTTCCTCCACATTCTGGCATGACCTCACTGAAAAACGCGTTAAAAAGGAATTATTACACTGTAATCACCTCAGTGTTCTGCTAAAACCTCCATATCCCAGACAAAACTCACAGCAATGAGACTTGGCTTTTCTGTGAGCATTTTCTTGAACTAAACCCCTGACGAATTAATTGAATGCTAAATGATTAATGGACTCTACCTATATAGAGTTTGTAGAGCTATTCTCATTAGGACAGTGCACTGACTTCCGCTCGTTGCGGACAGCGTTGACTCAAACCTTAACCTCAACTCTAGCTGTAATCAATTCATGACTAAACTCAACCTTAGCCTAACCTCAATTTACACCTCACCTTTAACCTGCACTACAGAGATTATTATGCCTTCCCTCATTAGGACCACTGGTTCCACAAAGGCCATGACACGTGGTATTCTGAGTTTTTGCCATTATTTTTTTGTATCCGTTGCTTTAATGGTCTGATTTTTTTCCACAAAAATCTGCGAACAAGCAGTGATGAAATTTGAATTTTTTCCTTTTGTTTTATCATTTGGCAGAATGCCCTATATAAATACCAAACAGGTTGTCAATCAAGACATGGCTGTGTGGAAAAGCAGCTCCTGTCAAGGTAAAGGTCTAAAAGGCACAAGCGGCCTTATTGTAAAAATACACTGACCGCACTCTGTGGCATGGCAGGTCCAACAGCTTTCCTGTGTGGAAATTCTCTGAAGGGGAGACATAACAGAATGGCCTGCTGACAAATGTCGAACCTTGAAATTCTTCACTTTGGTGGATGTGTCATTGAGTGATGTGCACCACTCCCCTTAAAGATTGCTGGGCACTTCATATTTAAAAAGCCCCTCTCAACCATTCATTTTGTGACAGCTTCAATGTGGATGTCCTGGGAGTAATATCTGAAGATTGTGACATGTCTACAGCAGGCCAAAGACTGGAGTGACAAAATAATTCTCCATTAATAGAGAAGGTCACAAGGATCCTTATTTTTCTCGAGGCTTTACATGACAGTCACTGTTGACAGCAGCTTTCTATCAGTGGCATCGTACAGTGGAAAAGAAAACAAATGTGGACAATGAAGATGTAGATATTGTTGGAAGTAAACTATGGATTTTGCACACAATATTTGTCTGAATACTTTTGAAATTCTCAGTATAAATCTCACTATCCTACTTGTCCTCTCCTGCAGCACACAGCTGTGGATGATGTCTGGAAAGTTAAGAGAGTAAGGTTAATAAAAGTTCAGTGTTGTCATACCAGTGAACTGTTTTTTGCTTAAAAATACACTGACAGTTTAATCACAGGGTGGTCATGCAGAGCAATGGATTTCATCATCATTTCTGTAATCATTTTCGACTTCACAGAATTTTACCTCTTCGTTTTTTTGTTGGTTTTTTTTTCCTCCTGTGCATGCTGACGACGATGCGTAACTTGACTTTTTGATTTTGTGGGGAGAGTGGGAGGGGGAGCTTTTTTGATGCAAACTGAAAGACGACTTGATTTCAGCATTTTGGCTCAGCTGTAGCCCAACTCATGCTGCAGACCGTCCATTTTAGTGTTCATGCTTTAGTTTTTATTCTGCTTTTATGTTCTGCAGTAAAATATTCATTCACTGTGCACATTTTTGGCAAGCTTCTATCCCAACAGCTCAGGTTGTATTAAGGCTGTCAAGCTGTGGTCCACAGAAATGTCTATCTTGCAGGTTTTTGTTGTTTCCCTGCTCCAACACACCTGACTGAAATTAAGAGGTCACTGCAAAGAAATTGACAAGAAACTGTTTTCATTTGAATCGGGTGTGTTGGAGCAAGGAAACAACAAAAACCTGCTGGGTAGCAGTGCACCAGGAGGACCATGACACCCCTGTATTAAAGCATGGCTGAGATTATGCAACAGATAAAGGAGTTGACGTGTACTCAGTCACACATAAATCAAGAGCTATTAATCAAGACCTGATTAATCTGATCGTAACTGGAACAAAGTCACAGTGTTCAGAACCTTTATTACTACTAACTGTAATTCTTGTTATTCACAGCATCCCAGTTTATAGTCCACAGCATCAGGAATTAAACTGATCAAAGATGGCATAATGTTAAAATCCAACTTGGTTCAAATTAAGACTGAATATCTAAAAAAAGACAAAGATTGCCATTTTTCTGACAAATATTAGAATTGAGAGCTGCATGGTGGCGTAGTGGTTAGCACTATGGCCTCACGGTATGAAAGTCACTGGTTCAAATGGTGGTCTTTCTGTGTAGAGTTGGCATTCCAAGTGGTTACTCAAAATTGCCCCGAGGAGGGATTGTGAGCATGACTGGTTGTTTGTCTCTCTGTGTTAGCACTGTGATGGACCCTGCCTCTTGCTTAATTGCTGCCTTTCCACTACATTTTTTTGTAAAAAAACAAAAAAAACAAACAATATTTGCAAGTTTTGACAAACAACAATTGCGATGTGCAGGTGTTTCCATTAAACAGTGTTTAGCGCATTAGCCACAAGTCTCGTAAAATCTTGTTACTCCCACGAGATTTTACAAAAATTGGGGTTTATGCAAAGTAGGCACATGGCGTTACTTTGGTGATTTCTACTTGTTGCAGGGAATTTCCTTCAGATTTTCAAAGCTTTTCTCCCTCATTTTATTTTGTAAAACTCTGAAATTTGCTGTTGTTTGTTCCACACTTCGCCATCTTCACCAGAAATGAACTGGTCATAACCCTCATGGAATATCTGAGACTTTTTTCAAAATGTAGGTTTTTCAATTCTCATTTTTTTATTGCAATATTTTGTTTTTGCACAATTGTAGGTGTAATGGAAACACATCTAATGATTGCTGAGATAGGCTCCAGCTTCTCGCGATTTTGAAGTGGACTAAGTGGCCAAAAAATGGATGTATATGAGAACCGCAATTTGGGTTGTGCATACATTTTTTTTTTTTTGCCTAGGACTGAGAACTACCATATCAGGTGACATCAAAAGATAAACTTAATATATTTGAATGCAAGAATGCAAAGTTGAAATATGTACAGCTTCATGTAAGAGCTACAGAATGCAACCTGTAGCCAACACAGTGAAGCCTGTGCTTCAGAGCTTCATTTCTCTCTCTACATGCTTTATGTATTACAAGCGAAAAAGTTTCACCCACACAGATGTGGATGGACATGCAGGTGATTGCACTTCAACCAGCAGACAGATGGCACATGTCAGAAAAGATCTCACTTCAGCCATTTCAAAAGCAGACAAATATGTGTTTTGTAACTCTCTCGGGGAGGTGAATGTGTAAACAGTTGTGTTATGCTAACAATTTCCTGTCGGTGGTGGAGCTGCAGCTGAAAAAGCTAGATTTCCACTTCACTGTAGTGGTATCTTACATGGATGGATTTTTTTTGTGGTTTTATTACCATCAACATGTTATCAGACATCTGAACTTTAGAATATCTTAAGTAACTCCAGTAAAAGCATCTTTATTCACTTCATCAAGACATTTTAGAAGGTGGAGTGTCATCTGCCTATTGTGTTTTTAGTCCCAGAATTTCAGTCATTTATAGAAAATGTATCCATGTATAGGTTTGAAAATGTGACTCGACTTCACAGCTGAATGTTGCCGTCACGTGATGCTTGAATAACAGTTGGACATGAAAGATGAAGCTGAATTATTATTAAAGCGAGTGGATTTGAAAGCGGACTAGGTGTGTTGTGTAACACGGAAATAATTGCACTCCTTGTGATTTGCTCACTGCAACATTTAAAATTGTGATTTCCACTTAAAAATAATTGATTGTTCAGTCCTAACCCAAATGACACCTTCAAAAAGGGCCTTGCCCTGACTGGAGAGACTTCTTTTAGCAGTACTCCACTGTAACAGGTATTTAACTCAAGTGTTGGGGTTACATGGCATGTAGATTGTGCATTAACCTATACTTCTTACAAGCCTGTAGCACACTAACATGTTGGCTTCGATTGCAGCAGGGAAAAAAAAGTCACAATTACATGAAATGTATTTTTGAAGTCAATGGCAGTGCACTTCAAAGTGTTTTTAAATGGACTTGAATATGCTTCTTACCAATGGCAGGACTTTTCAATTCGGTCCCACATGGGGCCGCAGCCCTGTAGGTTGACAATGTATCACTAGTTCAATACACCTGATTCAAATTAAATAGATCCAACAGTCTATGATGTTCTGCACAGTGACAGAGGTGTGATGGAGCAGGGGTGCATCAAAAACCTGCAAGGCTGCAGCCCTGATGGTACAGAGCTGAAAAGCCCTGAGTTATGGTATACTCCAATTAAAACCAATCTATTATGGCATGTGCCCAACATTCCTCTGTATCCCAACATCACGACGCTTCAGTTTGTCTTATCTGTATTCTCTGTGATCTGTTTTTTTTACAAAACTGCTGAGAAAAATAAAAATTCATTAAATAAATATAGAGAAAAATAAATACTCATTCATTCATTCATTCATTCATTCATTCACTGTACCATTGAGTCCAGTACATGGTCTCAAGGAAGCTGGAATTGGCATCTATCTATCTATCTATCTATATCTATTTTTCTGTTATTGTGACATTGTTTGATGTTGTGCACCATTACATTTACTGATGCACTTCATGCCGTTCCAACTTGTGCCATGCTTTGAGAATCAAGAGACAAACAAACAAAGAACCCAGAAAAAGGATGGAATCTCTAGTTAGGGGTCGGGTAGATATGGAAATCTTATGGATGTTAGCTGTCAGCCACTATATATGGAGACAGTTGCTCAGAAAAAGGTAAACAAAGGGAAAATTAAACAGGATTCTGAATTATAATTGAGAGAGATTTCCTTTTGATGTAACTTGGGGAGATCTAAGAAGTGCTCTTTTTGAGCTAATTACAGAGCCGTGGCTGAGATCTAATTAGAATGATACTAATGAGTGTTGTTTACCCTTATCTGATGTCAAAATAAAATTGGCTGAAATCCAAATAAAGGTGCTGTTATTAGCATTTTACCAAGTTGGATTCGACATGTCAGCAACTTCACTGTTTAAGAATTGTTTTGTCATTATGCTTCACTCAAATTATTCTCAGAGGGATGTTTTCACATAATGAACCTTTGTGGAACAACATATAGCTTTATTCATTATTAAGAGTCACTCCCCACATTTTACTAAACTTAACACATTTAAATTGGTATACTGGGAGTATATTAGCCTTGATCTGCTTTTGTCATGCATGCCCGTATTATGAGGCAATTCACCTATACTGGTTTTATCTCTTTGCTTTCACTCTCTCTCCTCTATGTCTAGACATGTGCGTGCTTATTCATGTATGTGATTGCGGATGAGTTTTGGAAGGTTTTCTTAAAATGCCCACAGCAATCTGGAAGATGACTGCTGTGGGTTCTCAAGGGGTCTGCAGATGAGGCGGTGCACCAACTCTAAAGCAACCTCAGTCAATATGAACATGACTTCAAAAGAAAACTTACTATTTTCAATGACCTTGAGCAAATGCATGTACAAGATGTGTAAAATGAAGGAGCAGCTTTTCATTAGTGAAAAAAAAAAGAAGAAATCAAAGATACCAGGCTAAAATGTTCAACTTTTAACTGAGTCTGGGAAGATAGACACAGAGCTGTAAAATATTTGATTTGTGGAGTATTATGGCAAAAGGGGAATCAGAGCTAATATAATTAGGAATAAATCCATTGAGACATGAATTAACCTTTTTAAAGAGTACTGAGAGATGAAGCTTTAGATCCAAATAAAAATCATGCCACTTATCTATTTATTATGCTGTTAACCTTTAAAAAAGCACATTGAATTATAGAAAGACATGCTACATAGTCCTGTATATTTCTCCTTGTTTCCCTTCTATACAGAGCAAAGCTGAAGGTTCTTCTTTGTTCTTCAAGTTTTTTATTTCTTTCCAGTAAGGACATTAAACTCTTTACCTTCTGTCAGTAATTTTAGACAAAAAAAACAAACAAATAAAAGCAAACAAAATATGTCATCTACATACACTATACATGTGGGAACATGTTGTTTGGAACTTTTTTATGTTCATGAAACACTCGCATACACCCGCATACAATCCACATGTTAGCTACATGCATTCCACATGTTTCCACATGTGCACGACATGCGCTTCACATATGGATCGTATGCAGGCTTTTTTTTTCTGTGGTACAACAGTTATCAATAACATGGTCTGTTAATCGAGCACTTTGTGAGGAGTGCACTCAATTCAGTTATTTTAGTGTCATAGCACACACCAAAGTTGAATTTGCAACTCTTAGGTGCTTTAAACATTGACACATAAAAACACAACCAATAAAATAAAAAGAAGTAAAAACATGTCCATTATGATAGCAATCGATAAATAGGTAAAACATTAGCTGCTAAAGTGCAAGTGTGTGCTTGAGTGCACGAGAGCTTACATTGTAGTAGTTGTAATTACAAACTACTGTATTACTTGAAATTTATCAAACAGGGGTGCTTTAAGGATTAGAAATGAGCACAAAAGGTAATGCTTTTAGAACAGAAAAGACAGAGGCTCATTTACTCTCACTAAGTTCACTCACTGTGGACCCTCTTTGGCTCAGCATTAGGCCTGTGCTGTTTGCAAGGTAAGAAATTATTATATTATTTACCCAGAGAGTTTATCTGTGTTATTCTGGTAGCGGTTTATATAATACCTGGTACCTGGTACCGCACCAGACACAGCCTGTGACATCATCAGCACCTTCGTTGCTCGGCGACAAACACAGCATCCAAATTCATTCATGGCGATCTCCGGAGATTTCAACAACGTCTCCCTCTCTGCAAGTCTACCAACATTCCAGCAGTTTGTCAGCCGCTCCACCAGAGAAAATAAGATCCTAGATTTCTTTTATGCAAATATGAATAATGGATACAGTTATTCTGCCCTGCCTCCTTTAGGAAGATCTGACCATAGTCTGGTTCTTCTTACCTCCACCTACAAGCCCATCGTTCAGCAGCAACCAGTCATCACAAAGACTATCAAAATCTGGTCTGCTGAAGCTGAAGATGCTCTTAGAGGAGGCTTTGAGGCTACAGACTGGAACGTCCTCTGTGAACCTCATGGAGACGATATCAACGCCATGACAGAGTGTGTGACAGATTACATAAACTTCTGTGTGGACAGCATCGTCCCAACAAGAACAGTGAGGTGCTTCCCCAATAACAAACCATGGATCACCAGTGACCTGAAAAAGCTGCTGAACTTAAAAAAAACCTACAGGGATGGACACAGGGAGTTATTGAGGGCAACACAAAAACAACCTAAAACACAAACTAAGAAGTGCAAGGAGGACTACAGGAAGAAGTTAGAAAGTCAGCTTCAGCAGAATAACGTGAGGGATGTCTGGTCTGGAATGAAGATCACCAGCTTCAAGTTAAAGGTGGACCAGCCTGATGGAGGTCTGGACAGAGCTAATGAGCTGAACATATTCTTCAACAGGTTCAGTTAACCCCCTGCCTCCAGCCCAACAGACCACACACCCTCCATAAGCCCACTGCTTTCCTGTCACACCTCCAATCTGTCACTCTGCAGCTCAGTCATGGACCAGAACACATCTTCATCTTCCTCCACATCAGGACACCCTGAGACCTCCACCTTGTTTGTGTCCTGCAATCAGGTCATGAAGCAACTTGAGAAACTGAACCAGAACAAGGCTGCAGGTCCAGATGGTGTCAGTCCCAGAGTTCTCAAGACCAGCTCAAAACAACTACGTCCAATTTTCCAGCACCTTTTCAACACCAGTCTGAGACAAAATAGAGTCCCAGTGCTGTGGAAAACCTCCTGCCTTGTTCCAGTCCCTAAAAAAACACAACCAGCTGAACCAAGTGACTACAGACCAGTTGCCCTGGCATCTCACATCATGAAAGTCTTGGAGAGACTCTGACTGGCTCACCTCAACCAGCAAGTAAACACCTTTCAGGACCCATTACAGTTTGCATATCATAATTGACTTGGGGTTGAAGATGCCATCATATACCTGCTCCAGAGAGCACACTCTCATCTGGACCATTCAGGCAGCACTCAGAGGGTCATTTTCTTTGATTTCTCAAGTGCTTTTAATACCATTCAGCCTGCTGTGTTATGTGAGAAGCTCCATAAATTCCAAGTGGATACCTCCACAACCACCTGGATCTATGACTACCTCACAAACAGACCACAGTTTGTGAAACTGAAAGGTTGTGTGTCTGAGATGGAGGTCAGCAGCACTGGTGCACCACAAGGAACTGTACTCTGGCCATTCCTCTTCATACTGTACACCTCAGACTTCCAGTACAGCACAGCTGTGTTCTGTAATCTGCAGAAATACTCTGATGACTCTGCAGTTGTGGGGTGTATCAGGGAGGAACAAGAATAAACAAAGCACTGTTTCCATCCGAGGAGAGGAGGTGGAGGTGGTGGAGCTATACAAGTATCTTGGAGTTCAGCTGGACAACAAACTGGACTGGAAATGCAACACTGAATACATCTACAAGAAAGGTCAGAGCAGACTGTACTTCTTAAGGAAGCTGAGATCGTTTAACGTCTGCACCAAGATGTTGCCTATCTTCTATAGGTCGGTTGTGGAGAGTGCAGTCAGCTTTGCAGCATCTGCTGGGGTCGTAGCATCAGAACCAGAGACTTGAAGAGAATCAACAAACTGATCAAGAAAGCTGGTTCTGTGCTTGGAGTAACTCTGGAGCCGCTGGAGATGATTGTCCAAAGAAGAATGCTGCACAAGCTGATGAAGATGATGGAGGATTCTTCACACACTCTCCACAACACAGTGATGAAACAACAAAGTGTGTTCAGTGAGAGGCTTCTTCAGGTCCGATGTAAGACTGAAAGATACAGAAGGTCATTCCTGCCAGCAGCCATCAGCCTCCGGAACAAGACCTCCTCAAATTAAATATTATATACTACTATATTGAATTTCCCTTTGGGGATTAATAAAGTATTTTTCATTTCATTTTATTCATAAATAACTGCTCAACAGTCTATGTGAGAAAGCAACCAGTGGAGGGTCTGTTGTATTATGCATATGAAGACAACAGGGCTCAGTGATGAGGTGGTGGATACTGTAACAGTGGAGAACATGCACAAAGCGGCTGTCTTATTTAAAAACTAAGACACCAGCTGAGATAACTCAATCTATATAGCTGTTTTTTTTAAACCACACTGACACAAATTAGTATTTCCACAGAAAATTATATTATATATGCATTGCATATATTATGAATGATCATCCTGCGATGACCCATTTGTTAATTCTCAATTGGGCTTAAGAGATATCAGAATCTCTATAAATGAGAGATTTCTACAGCTGTGACCCAAACAGGTTCACGGCTGTAGGAAGTCATATATATGCCTAAACTCAGTTTGTTTCACTGAGATTGCAGGAGTCATAGTTTAGTTCTTAATGTGTTAAAAAAAACAAACAAAAAAAACAAAAACACATGACTTCCACAAATTAATCTGCACTGATTTTGACTATATATATAAAACATCAACTGACATCATGATCTAATAAAATAACTATATATGTTATAGCCTTATTTCTCCTGTCCAAACAATGCTTGCGCTTGCATTCACAGACCTTCATTTATTGCTAAACATGTCAAAAGTTATTTTCAAATTTATCTCAGCGATTTAGTGACTCTGACTAATCTAGCAGATGATGCTATTTCTAACAGCTCATCATGTGCTGATGAAGAAAAAAAATAGGATCTCTTCGGATGTTGATGCTCAAGGCAAAGTAAACAACAATGTCAAGTGGATTTCTCTCTTTTTTTTAAAATTTATTTTACCTGCAACACAAAGGCAGAAAAATAAAGAGAAAGAAATTGGGGAAAACTTTTTAAACAATTCTTCAGTGACGGTATTCTGCTCAGTTTTCTTAGGAGCTTCCTTGTGAAGATAACATTGAAATACTGGCTGCTTTAAAGCAGCAAACTGATTTATGCTTCACATATAGCTGAGAAGCTGAAAATTCTTGCCATCTATATGTTGAAGTAAGATGTAAAATGCAGTGATTTATTTAACGGGTTCCCGTGGATCTCCATAAATCAGGACATCTAATTTGTGCAGGAGTGAAAAATGTACAGTACCCTCAGCCATTTCCTGTAACAGAGCAATGCGGCTACTATAGCTATAAAGAGATTACAATGACATCCTTTACGCTTTAGTGACAGCTAACCCGGACACAGCCTTGATGCTCCTCTAAGAAGGTGTCAGTGTCGACACAAGATATACTTTATGAAGGTGAAAACATTGCTTGACAGCACGTGGAAGAAATCATTTCAAGAGGACGACGTCCTCCTTAAAATACCTGCATGCCAATGGATGGTTTGCATGCAAGGTTTTGGTGAAAGAGAGGAGAGGGGAGCTCTCATACATCACAGTCAGGAGTTACTGGCAAACATTCATCTTCTTACCCTCTAAAACTGATGTTTTAAAGTCAATGGATTAGGGCAGAGCATGCTTGTAATCAGTAGTAGGAGATAAGAAGAGTCAGATCTTTAAATGTTTCCAATTAGGGGTGATATACTACCTGCCAGGCGTTTAGGTGGTTATCATATTATTTATATTCAAGTGTTAGGGAAAACCAAATAATGGAGTCATTTCATTAAAGTCCGTGGTACCACTTTTAATCAAAGCTACCTCCATCCATAAACTTTTTTTTTCTTCTTTTTTTTTGTGGTTTCATAGATCTGCATGTATTGCAAGTACTTTAACCAGAGTCAGTGATAGATCAGGTGTATACTTTATTCAAAAGGTCCTGACAAAGAAAAACAGCTACCAGTGTTGCATAATAAATATGTGATTTATCAAGTTGAGCTAGCTGATGATAATCGCAGCATTATCAATCTGGCTCTTATCAGGTAAAGCCCCTGTGGTACTGCTGTGCTCGCTAAAGGGGCATCATTTCTCCTTATTCTTTCAAGTATCAACTACAAGGCTTTAAAGATAACAGCGAGGCCTAAAGCACGCTTTTCCCCTTTTCTTCTGTTCTTGTCAGCACCGTTTGACAAACACAGGCTGTAAATGATCAGACAATACTGGTATTCTTGCTGAAATATGTTCGCAACACATCTGAATTAAGTGTAATACAAAAAGGGTCAAGCAATATGTAAATTATGATTAAAGTGTCACTTTTGATTTAACAAGGCTGATGTGTTTTAATTGCATTCCGAATTAAGATGTTCTGAAGGATATTTTCATTGTTTTGAAAGTTACACTGTTTACAGTACGCTGGCAAACATGCTCGTGTAGATACACTGCTGCTTTCTCTTTGTGTCTGTGACTTGCAAACATCACCTCTGTTTTTGCCTCAGCATCTAAAGGGAGATAACATTTCTGTTCTATATTTTTTCCAAGCAGGTGGAGAAGCAGTGCAGCAATAATGTCTGCATCTGGCATCTGTATGTTAAGCAAACAGCCAGTTTCCATACAGATGGAAAGCAATGAGGTGTGAGAAGTATTTCTGCTGACAACACAATTGTTTTCTGAGGGCACTAGAAATCTGTTCCAGAATGGGACACCTCCAATGTATTATTTAAAGAAAAGTGACATGCTTAGTGACACCAATGATGAAACATAACAGATGCTCAGTCTTTGTGAAAACAAAATGCTTTCACACTGCTAAAGAAGGTGGACAGTCAATGTTAATAAAATCCAGGTGACACTGAATATCTCCCCAAACAATGGCTGCTTGTGCCTTTTCCCAACCTGCAGAGCACTGAGGAAAAAAAAAAAGATGGCACCATCGTTGAATGGGCCATCAGGCTGCAGAAGGGAAGGCGGTGGTGCTGGGGTGACACAGGAGAAGCAAATGCTATACTCTTATGTGTATACAAGTGATGGCAATATCAAAACTATGTTCAGTCTGTGCTGAAACTGCTGTGGAATGTTTGATCCAAGACAATATTCCAGGATCTGAATTGAGACATGTCACGTGACTGTTCCATATCACGTTCAATTACGTCACCAATCGGTCTGAAATGCCATGAATGTTCAATCCCACTTTAGTAAAAATATCAATGAAACACAACTGAATGTGCAGCAATCTGTTTACCTTATGTTTTTAATTGATTTTCTTAATATGATGTTTTTATTTGTACCTTTAACAAAATGTAACATAAAAAAGTACCAACGTTTTTTTCGGGGATATTTACCATTTATTACTATGTCATATCTCAAAAGTATTACAGTGCAATCTTCTATAGAAGTCAAAAATTATATTATGTTCCTCCGGATTTGATTTTGATCAAGATACAAAACCGTAAAGGACAAGTAGAGTTATTAATAAAATGCCTAAATGTACAGCTGCATCCCCTAGAAACATTGTCTGGGTAAAAATGAACAACCCTCAATGTGAATATCACTGTAACCAACACAGGAAGTTGGAGCAGACAAAACGACCCAAGACACGTGAAAACATTACAATTAATTTTGGTTAACATTTTAATTCCGCATTTTTGGACACCAGATGTCACTGTGATGTCCATCTCGTGACTGTTTCCAAATGTTCCAGAAGATTATTCTTTTATCTAAAACAATCATATGTAACATTTTCCCAATGCTAGTGTTTATACTAACCTGTCAATACGTCGACCACCTCATGTTTGCTCCAAATGCTGCTGCCGTTCGCCTACATGTGGGTGCTTATTGTAGCAAGACACAGCTGTGTCTTATTAGTAGTTTCTGGCTTTCTCTCCCAGAAGCTAATCGCTGCAGGGGAGCCACCCTATATAGGTAAGCTGGGTATTCAGATCACATCGATTGCCGACTAGCAGCTGGGCGACGTCATTCAGGGGATTCCTTGCTTCTGCTTCAGGTTGGTGGCAGGTAGGCTCGGTGGTAGAGCAGCATGTCACGTTTTAATTACGTTTTATCTATCCGGTACTGCTCTCTTCTGTTTCATTTCAGAGATCGGCGCTGGGTGCTCCTTTGAGGCTTGTGTTTCAGCAGCCTGGACTTATCGATTGCTATGACAAGCTGTTGCCGGTAGCATCACGGGTTCTGAGGCACACCATTGGGTTCCAGTCTGATGGCCAGACAGAAGCTGACATAAATGTGCTGGCGCTGGATTAGTTGATTCCAACATACCCGCTTCTATCACCCGCGTTGTGCTGGGCTGACGCTGATCTCCCTTATCAAGTTACGAGGAGCAGATGGATGCACCGTATCAAACCAACTGCTCTGCTCTGACACATCTTTTCAGGTGTTCCATCGGCCGCTCTGTTTTGTTGGGGCTTCTGCTTCGCTCCGTTCCCGTTTCTGCCTTCAACAACACCTTCTTGGAGAAGGGGAAACACTGACGTGGGCGCCGGATTCACTGCAAGCTGGTGCAGACTGGACAGTTGAGCTGCCCAGTGGGGATAGTGAAAGTGGGGAGTAGCAGAAGGACATTTTGGGACAGAGCTGATTGTTTTATATTCTTAATTTCTTTATATTGTTTAATTTGTGTTTAATCTATTTCTATTCTCCTTCAGGTGCCGAGACTGCAGTGGTGGATTGGTGTCCTGGTAGTGGTGCCTCCCTACTTCTGGTGTGATTTTTGTTGCTTTTCAGGTGTGGTGTTCTTGGGGTCCCTTCCCTAGCTTCTGAACACATCCACCCCAGGAGGTCTCAGTCCTGATTTATCCTTCTTTTTAAAGTATTTAGTGGGCTTTTAAATAGGAATAATAAAATCTATTTTTATAACTAATGTCTCTACCTCCATTGCTAACAAACCTGAGTGCCTGGTGGTGGGCGTAACCATCTAGCAATTTTCCTTGGGCATAATACCCAGGGTGGTGTTGTCCGGTTATATATCTTTAGCCTGTAGCTGACTGTCTCTTGCCACATTATCAAACACAAAGTGTATTTTTGTTCATCACAACTCTTTAGATGTGGTACTTGCCTAATTTAATACACTTTTCATTTCCCACACACCCTGATCCACTTTCTTCATTGAGCATCTGCTATAGAGTCACCATAAAGTCACAGCTGTAGCACCACCAACCTGGCGGGAACATCCATGGACTATAAACATTTAATGGCCAAAAGACAAAACCTCGGTTACAGCAGGATACTGGAAATTAAACCAAAATAGAGAAACAGACTAGACTGGAGAAAAACAAGGCAATGGTGAAACTGGGGGAAACAAGATCTGGCAACAACTAAAGGAAAACCTGGAACTCACATACAGACTGATTACAAAACAAGAAGCAGGAGTGACAAGTAATGACTGGGAGCATGGAACAGGAAGTAAATTATACACAATACACAAGAGGAAGGAACTCTACAAAATAAAATAGGAAATGGACAGAATTTAAAAAAAAAAAAAAAAAAAAAAAGCATTAGACTAGAAATTTGACAGACCATAGAATCAAAGCTACAACCAACCTAAACCCACAAATCATGACAACACAATCACTCAGGAGTGATTTGCCAATTTTCCCTGCTCGTTTGTTGTCTGTGAGGGTGAGTTGAGGCTATTCATTTCCTCCACCGGTGACACATGCATGCCTCCTGTGGCGAATGATGCTCTTTTCTTGCTTCCACTCAAATTTCTGAACTTTTTTTTTTTGTTCTGTAATTCTGAAACAGTCCAGCTGTCTGACATGGAGTTCACAGCAAAGGATGGAAATCTTTAGGAATATCTAAATTGATTATGATTCAGATGGTTACAAAATTACAAAATAACTGACCTATCTTGTTTCCTGCGTGGCTATGTGAACAGTATTTCCAAGCCGAAACATGCACCATCTTACATTTGTTGTGAGAAGCAACAAAGAAAAAAAGTCCTTCGTCCATCGGCTAATGCAGGACGTCTGTTTGTACCACATCAGAGCAAAACATGGAGCTGACTGGGGTTGATCCTAATTTCATCAGAACTTTTACCATGTGTGACCATAAGGTCATTATCAATACCTAGAGCTGCCCAGTTTCTGATACGAACATTTGTTTTATTTGTGTTTACCCACAATGCATTGCAGCAAACCCCCAATGACCTTTGTGTTGTAGTCCACGTTGTTTGTTTGTTTCTTTTGTTTTTTTTAAGATAACCGACAGCTGTATTTGTAGGAGGACCACAGTGTGCTTCTGTGATCTGCATCAGAACTTTCCCAAATGTACCAGACTTTCAAAACAAGAGATCCATACTCTAGTTTTTAAAGCAAAGGTTGACGTTGGGATTTTGTGCATGTCTGTCTTGTTTGTCATGTGCCTTCTTAATTTTCAATGGGAATAATACTGGATAATGGAAATGGCATTGATGATTATTTACCAGGGGCATTTACCTGACCTTTAAAAGAAACCACAAGGGGCATGCACAGCCTGTTTATTAGCAAACAGCTGTAGGACATTTTTTCTTTGCGCTTATATTCCTGTGTTTCCTCTTTACACCATTCATAGTGATCTTTTCTAAACATACTTTTATAAATGAGGGTCATAGAGACTAAGATAAAATGGAAGTTGACTAAGGTTAATAATACCAACAGCCCACAGAAAGAAAATTGAGAGCATCAAAGCCTTACAGAGAAAAACAAAATGTGGTTTTAAAAACTGTGATAAACATACCTTTTCTTCTGCAGACTTGATCCAGCAAGTGTAAGCTCTTAAGAATATGCTCATGCTGCCATCATGCACACACGCACACACACACACGTTTGTCCTTACATGAATTAAGAGTTACTTTTCGAAATGTTCACGCAAAATATTAACACAAAAATGTTGACACAGTTAAAATTGCCACACTACTCACTGTTCTTGCAGGGATGATGCTGTTCTCACGGTGGAGTTGATGTAATCTCTTATACAATCAGTCACTACACTGATGTCATCCCCATGTGACTTCCAGAGGGCATTGCAGTTTGTGGCCTCAAAGCATCCTGCCAGAGTACATGTTTACCATACAGTAGTTAGACCAGGTTTTATTAATCTGACCACTGGGTGCTGTGTGAGAAAAAAATGCACTCACCTTGTTTACAAGCCAAAAAAGCAGCCTTGGATTATATTGATAATAATATAAAACACAAAAAATAAAGTCAACATATTACCAAAATATCAGTCATTTACACTTAAAGGGGTCTTAAATGTGACCAATTTATCTTGTATAAATTATGACAATGTGTCTTCATTTTGTTTTTTAAATTTAACAAGAAGTTACAACGAGGGAGGTGAAAAAGAGGGAGTGGGGTGGTCTCCTCAGAGAAGCAGAATTCCAGTTCAAAACACACACAAGCCAAAACTAAAAGTGTAATCTAACCTGGAGCCTTTTAAGCAGCTTGTTTATCTCTGGATCGCCGATGACCCACAGCTATGTGGTGTCTGGTTTTAGCCTTCATTTCTGTTTGAGCTGATTTTTTTTTCTTTTAAGTGAAGAAAAATCAGGATGTTTGCCTACAGCTGAGTGCACAGCAGGGAATCCCAGACACTAACGTAAACTAATATAACAGAGTGATGGCTGTCAGAAAAGATTATCAACGAACCAACATACTGTATCCTTGCTGCAAAAATGTGTCTACTGCTGTATTTCGGCTGTATCTATACATACATAAATGTATGCATGTATGTAAATGTATGTATGTATGCATATATATATATATATATATATAAATATATATATATATATATATATATATATATATATATATATATTCTGCTCAAAGAAATAAAGGGAACACCAAAACAACACAATGTAACTCCAAGTCAACCATACAAATTGTCCACTTAGGAAGCAACACTGACTGACAATAAATTTCATATGTTGTGCAAATGGAATAGATAACAGGTGGAAATTATAGGCAATTGGCAAGACCCATCCCATCCATCCATTATCTTAACCGCTTAGTCCAATGAAGGGTCATGGGAAGCTGGAGCCTATCCCAGCAGACTTTGAGCAAAAGGCAGGGTACACCCTGGACAGTTCGCCAATCCATCGCAGGGCCAATTGGCAAGACACACCCAATAAAGGAGTGGTTCTGCAGGTGGTGACCACAGACCATTTCTCAATTCTGATGCTTTCTGGCTGATGTTTTGGTCACTTTTGAATGCTGGCGGTGCTTTCACTCTAGTGGTAGCATGAGACGGAGTCTACAAGCCTCACAAGTGGCTCAGGTAGTGCAGCTCATCCAGGATGGCACATCAATGCGAGCTGAAGAAGGTTTGCTGTGTCTGTCAGCGTAGTGTCCAGAGCATGGAGACGCTACCAGGAGACAGGCCAGTACATCAGGAGACGTGGAGGAGGCTGTGGGAGGGCAACAACCCAGCAGCAGGACCGCTACCTCCTTCTTTGTGCAAGGAGGAACAGGAGGAACGCTACAAGAGTCCTGCAAAATGAGCTCCAACAGGCCACAAATGTGCATGTCCATGAGGGTGATATGAGGGCCCGATGTCCACAGGTGAGGGTTGTACTTACAGCCCAACACCGTGCAGGATGTTTGGCATTTGCATTGGCCAGAGAACATCAAGATAGACTAATTCGCCACTGGCGCCCTGTGCTCTTCACAGATGAAAACAGGTTCACACTGAGCACATGTGAGAGACGTGACAGAGTCTGGAGACGCTGTGAAGAATGTTCTGCTGCCTCCAACATCCTCCTGCATGACCGGTTTGGCAGTGGGTCAGTAATGGTGTGGGGTGGCATTTCTTTGGAGGGCCACACAGCCCTCCATGTGCTCGCCAGAGGTAGCCTGACTGCCATTAGGTACCGATATGAGATCCTCAGACCCCTTGTGGGACCATATGCTGGTGCAGTTGGCACTGGGTTCCTCCTGATGCAAGACAATGCTAGACCTCATGTGGCTGGAGTGTGTCAGCAGTTCCTGCAACACGAAGGCATTAATGTTATAGACTGGCCCGCCCGTTTCCCAGACATGATTCCAGTTGAGCACATCTGGGACATCATTTCTCGCTCCATCCACCAACACCAAGTTGCACCACAGACTGTCCAGGAGTTGGCGGATGCTGTAGTCCAGGTCTGGGAGAAGATCCCTTAGGAGAGCATCTGCCGCTTCATTGAGGAGCATGCTCAGGCGTTGTAGGAAGGTTATACAATCAAGCCGAGGCCACACAATTTGTTTAAAGGACATTACATCAAAGTTGGACCAGCCTGTAGTGTGTTTTCCACTTTAATTTGAGTATAACTCCACATCCAGACCTCCATGGGTTGATACATTTTTATGGTCATTGATAATTTTTGTGTGATTTTGTTGTCAGCACATTCAACTATGAAAAGAACAAAGTATTTAATACAAATATTTCATTCATTCAGATCTACAACATGTTACTTTTAGTGTTCCCTGTTTTTTTTCTTTTTTTTTTTTGAGTAGTATACAATCTATGAGGCAGCCAGAGGAGAGAAGTAGCTGTGATTCACATGAACATACTTGAACGCATGGCCAAACCGGCTACTAAACCCAGGGCTGAAGATCAACAATAACAGACATTGTGTGAAAAGATAACTCTTGCTCTTCACATTGGGATTTTTTTATTCTTTCAGTTCAAAAAGCATTCATTTCTGCTTACTCTCCCTTTAACACATTTCTAAAAAAAAATGTAACATTTCAGTAAAAGTAAAGAAAATCATGTTAAGTATTTGTACTTTAGTCCATTACAACACCAAAGATGATATGAAGAAATAAATAAAATATCTCCCAGAGGCTTAAAATTGCATTTAACACATGCATTAAATCCATGACAATCCTCAGGCAGTTTGCAGCATCCTGCATGCAGCTTTCTCAGCTTAATGTGTTCTCTTATGAACAAACACATTAGTCTGGCCAGAGACAGGGCATTTATATTTGATGTGCTGTCAGTGTCTGTGTTATTATGCTGAATTTTTACACAGATTTCTGTCTTATTACTGTTGCTGCCTCTCCCCCTGGGAGATTGTTTTACGGGATAGTGACGGCAAGGTGGCCGGCAGGGCCATTAGTAGAGCAGTGAGGGGTCTGGAGGTTGGCCAGTAGCTGCCTCGCCTACACTCTCAGCTGGTTCTTCAGGCCCCTACACAACAGGGGGGCTCAAGTGTCTCTTATTTAATTGAAGTATACCTCCTAGGCTAATGGACTTGAAATATCATTGCTGGTTTGTAGCAGAGCTAAAAAAAAATATATAAGCATTTGAGAGGTTTCAAAGTTGGATCACCAAAAAGTGTAATAAATGCAATAAATAAGGAGAGAAATTAGGTGGGGGGCAAATATAAAATGAAGAAAATAAAAAAAAAAAGGAGAATGGGGATATTGAGACATTTTTAAAAAATTAAATAAATACAATTTATTTAACTGAATTTATTTTGAAAATTAGAATTGAAAAATAATTCAGTATTGATGCCATTTTTTCATTGAACGCATGTCAATAACATTGCTATATGGCAGTAATATCTATCTATTTATCTGTCTATCTATCTATCTATCTATCTATCTAGCTATCTATCTATCTATCTAGCTATCTATATATATATGTATGAGAAGATTAAAGAAAATATGCACATTTAAAAACCTGTTTAACAAAGTAAATCTAAACCTTGAAATTTTAACACTCAAATTATTTTCATCCTGATCATGGTTTTTTCTTTATTTTGAAGCCCACAGTTAAGGTTTATTTTGATCCAGGTTATGGTCAAGTTTGACAAAAAGGCAACAACAAGATGCCCATCCATCACTGAAATGTCCTTCAGTACTTTTCTATTAGAACCTGTCAGGTGGGAAGGGCTCATTATTACATCATTGTAATGGTGTCATCTTTGAACTTAATCAGAGTAATTGCTGCCATTTGTCACACAGAGATGCTTGTAGAAAAGAACCGGAATGTATGCATGCTGCGAAAAAAAAAAAGTCCAAAATGCACAAGATGAATGAACTAAATGTATGTCTTGTGCAAAGTCATTCAATATATGGGAAAGCTAATTTAATCTTTTTTATTTTTCTATCTTTTTTTTTTTATGGTAAAACTCATGTATGTGAAGAAACATTGCTTATCAGGAGCAATTTGAGGTTTCTTGTTGGTCTTTGTCAGCAGAGTCTGGTTTACACACAACACTGATTTATAATCAGTAATGAACCTCTTTCCATGACAATGTGTAGATCTCTTTTTTTATATATATATTTCTCTGTAACTTAAGTATTAACAAGCATTAAAACCACATGGATTCTACTTAGAACAGTTAAACCCTTGTATTGGATGTGCACTGAAATTTCAATCAATACAGATATTTTAGTGTTTATTTTACATCCATCCATCAACAACAAATTAATCTATGGATTCCTTTTTTATTCGCTTCGCATTTCTTTTCTCTTAACGTTTTGACAGGGGATAGTTGAGAGCTCTTTTCACCTTAAGCTGATAAAGATACACTATCACTTTGCTAATTAGAAACACTGACCTATGAGTAAATGGAGGAAGCAATAATTGTCATAAAGTGCCTCTTTAAACAAACCCACAGTGACAGGATGCTGTGAAGTGTGCAAAGGGATAAAAAGGGGGTTATACGCACTCAAAAAATCCATTTAGATATTGCTTCCTGTCACCAAAAACATATTTGTGCTTTTAAAAAAGAATAAATAATACATGATATTGGACAGAGACTGTTGCAACCCCCACTCAAGGCCACCTTAAATTAAATGCACACACCAAATCAGTTAATGCGCTAAAGACCTCTCACCCTCGTGACGTATTTCAAAATAAGGATCTGAATTAGGAGGCATGGGGTGACTTTATTCAAAGGTTTATTAGCACAGAACATACCATAATAGAGAGGTATAATAATGACAGATTTTAATTAGTAATGCACTGCTCACATACATCAAACAGTGACGAGTACAAGAGGTTACATTAATTGAAACGTCAATATTTCAAATGAAAATATTTTAAACTGATCTAATTTTCTAGAGATGGGCACTTAAACCATTTGCAGATAAAACATAAATTTGATTGGAAAATTGAGTCCAAGTTTACAGTCGAAGAAATAAATCAAAATCGTCATCTACATTCTGTGTTTGTCTCTATGTTACAGCCAAATTCACAACTTAACCACTGAAAGCCCATTAATGATACGTTACATTAGGGGTGTCCAGCTCCAGTCCTTGAGGGCCACATTCATGCAGGTTTTCCATGCATCCCTGCTCCAACACACCAGACTCACATTAATCACTTATTTTGCAGAACATCATAGGCTGTTGGATTTATTTATTGTAAGGTGTTTTGGAACAGGGATACACTTAAGTCAATTCTTCTAGTGGTGCTGAGGTCAGAGTTCAATTGCTGTGACGTCAGTTTCACACACTGGGTGATGACATTACTGCACCACTCTAAAGTGACTTACAACCATTTACAACACTAATGGCCTTTCTTCAACAGCTTTCACCATGTGGCAACCTGCCATCCATCCTTTGTTTTCTTTATCTTCTGCTGCTTTTCCTTCTTCTTGTTCATCTTCTTCTTATCTGGTTTGTTCTAATTGCTGGTTGCATTTAAGCTGTGCTGCTCAATATTGCCCCTGTGGTTTGTACTGGTATTGATCCATTTACTGCATCAAATGGCAGATCTGTGAAACTCCAACAGTCGTATGAATCCGCCATTCCCATGCAAATTTTGTGATTAAAGTAACACACTATCAATAAGTAAAACGGATCTTTACACACTAAAATTTGTTGGTCAATTTTCTAAAAAATAAAAAAAAAAAAAAAATAAAAAAAACGCATTTAAGCACCAATAATTTACACCTGAATGACAAAACAACTTGTAACTTACTTTTCATAGATATATTATATCTTAATAAAATTCCAAAACCTTTATGGAAAGGACACCGATTAGTGACTGTTGTTTGTGTTACATGAAGATCTTATTACACATCTGTGATTGTTGGCTGTGAGGCGTGTACATTTCATTGCCCACATGCACGGATATGCCCTCTTTATTCTCACCAAGAAAGCTGGAGTGTTGGATGATCATATTAATTCACAACAAGACACTTTATCTGAGTCCATGAATGTATAATTTCACTGAGAGTCATTTCATCTCAACTCATTTCATATCTTCCCAATCTTATTCCTAATGTCAGTCTGGGACTCCAGCACAGCCTTGGTGAGTATGCGGTCAGACTGGTGTCCCTAAGCAGCTAAAGTCCAGGTTGTCTCCGATCCGTTACACTTCCCATTGTGCAGCTGCAGCAGCCCTTGTCCGTGTTAACCTTCTGAAGGTGTGTCTGTGACGCTGCTCTCAGTTTAGACTTTTTCTAAAATGTGTTTGCAGGATGTCAAAGCTTTTCTGACAACAATGGCTCTGTCGTCTCTGAACTTCCTCTGATGGGTGCAGCACTCCACCGATGTGCAGCATGCCTTCTTCTTAGTCACTTTGATGTCAGACCTTTTCTTTATGTATTTAAGTAGTGGTGTGACGTTTCCATCCTGCCGCATTTGAGTGACTGAGCGACGATTCAAATAGATGTTAAGGACTTATTGGAGACGTTTTGATTTGATTTTTTTTTTCTCTTCTTTTTTCTACTGGTTGCAACTTACAGAATTATGTATATTCATTTTGTTAAATAATAAACAATAATAGATAACACTTCACATCTCTTTCTTCAGAGAACTATATCAACGAAGGAACAATTGTTTAAAATAATGAAGACTGTTTTTAATTCAAAGTCAGCTACAAGGAAACAATTCTTTGTGAGTTTTTCACAGCATATCACTCAGCAGGTGAATACGGTAGAGAAGCACTAAAACAGAAAAACGGATTGCTGAAAAAAATCCTGTGAAAATGACTGCATTTTAATAAATTCCAACACTTCTTAAAAGACTGTCACTAACATGCAAAGCGTGCTGGGAAAATTTGCCCACCTATCCTCAAGAGGTTTAAAGTATCTTTCCTCCACCTCTGTTTCCATCACACGTTTGATCTTCTGTCCTCACCCTAAAATGAACCCTTCTTTTTTGACATATTGTGTGTTTGTCATAATCTGGACTATGCAGGTTATACCTGCATTTTTATACTAATTTGCATATCTATAAATAAGAGGAGACAAGGCGGTCCAAGTGGCATGTGCAGCTGTGCTCAATGGCCTATTTTAGTAATATATGCATACGTCATGCTTGCCTGTGAAACAACCACGTCCAAAGGGCAAAAGAGGCTTTTGGAATTGTTTTCATTACCCGATCAGAGCAAATTAGCTGTCTCTTGACTTCCCCTTCATGTCCACAAAAGGGCAATACATGTCTGTGATGCCATTGGCTGGTCAACCAGGAACAATACCATACCTGTTGCCAGGGCATCACCGGCCAGGCCATGGCTGATTGCATGAATCCAGGCTGCTTCCTCGTGTTTGTTCACGGGAAAATGATGAACACTTTTTGCCTGTTTGTGTGCCTTCTCTCCTAGATTATTAAAACAGTCAAATAAACAACAACCAACAGACGTCGCTGCAATTTCTTTGAAAAAAATGGACACCTAACCTAGTTCACAAGAACATGTGATAGTCACGTGCATAAATCAAGAAAATGATCACAATGAAGAAAAGATGAACAGGATGGGAGGTAAACAGATTCATACAGATGAAAACGTTGGGGTGTATGTACTGTCCCATGTTTGGCATGAAAGACACATTCATACATGATTCCCCAGATCAGCCCAAATAAACCACACAACTGGCAAACAGAAGCCATCTTAACCACAGCGAACTGCTATGATGACACACTGCATAGATCAGACTGGTTAAATTCCACCTGTGAACAAAGTGCATTGTTTTATTGTGCAACCTGTTTTGTCATCTTTTGAAAAACACTTTTAATGGCTAAGATACACAGGTGCCGCAGTGTATTGTGTATTTGTTTTAATATTTCAATCCCAACAGTATTTATTTTGTAAAGTATGTAAAACAAACAGGTGAAAAATGGAGTCAGGTGTTGCCATTACTGTGCCCAAAAAAATACCTCACAGAGGTACCGCCATTAGTAATTACCTCTGAAACTCTGGTTCTAACAGGGCCTGAATTTCACAGCTGGATTGCATATTCTATTCTATTCGATTATATTCTACAGTCATTTAGCAGACGCTTTTATCCAAAGCGACTTGCACATCATTTTGATTCCCGTTAAACTAATTCTCATAATACAAGAGATTCCTGCATGAAATTACTGAGAGGTCTAACAAATGTGTAGTAACTGTTTGTTTTGGAGCCATTAAAGTAAAACGTGGAAGAAAATTTCCACTACAGGCTTGACATGCTATGACCTTCTCTCTCCAAGCTCCAAGCTTCCTCTACTGTCACATGTTGCTGCTGGATTTTTTGCTGGTGAGACTATCCATCCACAGACTGCTGGTTCAAATGTAAAACTATAATCTAGTCATCTGAAGGGAACCTGCTCTGAATAACACCAGATGGAAAAGTCTTATTTAGTATACAGCGCTTAGGCAGTGATTCATTTAAAGGTAGAGTATGTAAGATTTTCAATATTTTCAAAATAAATGAACTAAAAAAATAACTACAATCATAATTATATAGTTTTTTAAACATCTAGGTTCCAGTCAGTCCATATTTGATGTGTTAATAAATTACAAGTTTAATTAATGACAAAGACCCTTCTTGAATGTTTTCTGACCAGTAAAAAGAAAAGTACTTTTTTTCCACCAGTAGGGTGAGTATAAGCCCATTTATTGCAGGGATCGCTTGTGAGCTCACGACCTGGTGTTTGCCACCTGGTGGTGGAAAGAATCATCTTGAAATCTTACATACTCTGCCTTTAAGTGTTGAAAAACTTTTCAAACGAAGCAATTATTGTACAATTTGTTAATAGCATACATTTCAAGTTGCATCATAAAGTCCAGGATGATCATTTTGCACCATTTCAGTTGAAACGCACCTGGAGTGGAGTAGACATTTATTTTGTAAACATTTCTTCCAGAAATAGAAGACACATAGCACATGTGCAAATGTTACCCAGACAGAAGAATGTCTCAGTGCTTGGACAGGTTGACATAAGTTAACCTGATAATTGGGACAAGCTGGACTGGAGGCATCTATTTCCACATGCCATTACACCACAGACATGCATTTGAGAGGCGTCAATTCTATAATGCCAATGCCCAAAGCTGCAACTGCTGCTAAAAAAAGGACAATTACTGAATACAAAATAAAGAAAAAACTGACTAAGTTAATATTTTTAACATACAGCAATGTGATAATGGCTGGAAATAATTACACATTTTGGCTATAGAGCTCTTCACAGAAAATGACTTGCATTTTCAAAGTGTCTTTTGCAATTTGTTTCATCATTTGACTAAAAATGGAAAAACAAGAAGCAAAAGTTTGAAATTGCTTCTCACAATGAATCTTTGAGATGTGTAGGTGAGGAGACAGGCAAGCAAAACGCCCATTGGCTTGGCTCGCTCAGGCAGCCCATATTGAAAGCACGCCAGCACATTTACAGCATTAGTCACATCACTGCTCCTGTGCCTGACGGAGAACCTGCAGAGAAGAATGTAGTCGACCCATTTCTTCCTCCAAACCCTCCATCTCTCTTGCTCGCGATGACTCTCACCCTTTATAATAAGGTCAGCTGGGAAGCATTCATGCCGGCATCCATTCAGAACAGAAACAGTACATGTTAGAGCTGCAGGTAAATGAAAATTCCCCCAGATCCCTGAAGTCGCATAACTCGCAAACTGAAAGGTGGATGACTTTTATGGTTGTCTGATCTCAGTGCAGTCATAAAAACTGTTTACTTTAGTAAGCACTGGTTTCACTGTCCTCATCCCTTCTTGTTTGTTTTTTTTTTAACCTCAATTTTTCTAAGAGATTTAGATAAATCTGTGATAATTCAGTGTTTTATTTATTTTTTTTCCTTTAAATTAAAATGTTTTATAATCCAAACCGTACTTCTAAAATATCTATAGTGCGCCTGCATAAAACTGCAGCAAAAGACCAGCACCATTCAGACAAATTTGACTGGACTATGGTGCTGCTCACCAAATGAGGAAGGAGGCGGGAGTGACATGAGCACCAGATTGCCTGCCAATTTTGTTGACAGGAAGGCGAGCAGCTTCGGAGCAGACCGTTTGTAGCCTCTTTTTCTTTTGTTTCTTAGTTTTACTGATGAACAGTTACAGCTACGCCTTCGCAAATTATTGCAGGCTGAGCTGGTTCATTCAGACATATCTGGCAACCCAGGCACAGAGAAGCTGATGTCTGCTGCAGCTTTTGGTTTATGCTGCAGTCCACAGTTTTGCACCTGCCCTGCTGGCTGTTTCCCTTTATTAACTCCCTTAGACGTTCCTCAGTCAGCTGCTGAGAAAACCCTTAGAGCTGTTTGGTTTTCAGTTCACTTCTGGAAGATGATGAGGATGTGTATTCCAACAAGGTCCTGTGTGATGCAAAATACAGCATCGATCCATCTCTGCATACCACCATTTATTGAATACTTTCATCATGTGATCTTTCGGGTATCAGGAAATTGAAAGTAAAACAGTGGAAACTTCTGGGCAATTGGTGAAACAATTATAGTTTTAGGAAAAGACAAAAACCTATATGCACGGACCAGCAAGGCATCATGATTTCATTTAATTAAGATGAATAGGACTCTGCACATTTTAAAATGGTCAAAATGTCCACCTTAGCCAAAAAAAATTCTGGTGAGTTTAGTCACAAATGCACAATGATTAAATCTCTTAATATTATAACAATTAAAGTAATATAAAAAATGAGGTATTGAAGCTACGTAGTGTCCCTATTGCAGAAAGATGACAGGTAAACATTGCAATTTTATTATAAATACGCTGCTATGACTTTATTTGAAAATTGGGTTAGAATAAATTACACATATGAAAACAAAAAAAAGTTTGTACCCTCTGTACCAAAGGCGTACTAGTCTGTGTTCCCTGCCATGATTTGACCATTTCTGCTGCTGCTGTGGGTTAACTCAGAGTCTGACCCACTACATAAAATCTGCCGGTATGGTTTGATCCTTCATCATAAACCCCAGCATAAGCACACTCCTTAAACTGGTACTGGCTAATGAAGACTAGATGTGCTGGAACCATCATCTATGTTTTTAATCCCTTATCTCCTCATGTGCAGAATGAGCTGCTGATGCCACAACTTTACAATGTTTTTTTTCCAGCTACTGGAGTGGTGCTCTATTCAGCATTGCATATTTGCCTGACAACAAGGCCGTTTGAGATATTACGGAACAGAACCACATATTGCATGATGTTCTATTATTGTATTGCACAATTACATGAAGTCAAAATTGTACCATGATCACTTTAATATTATGAGTTACATCACCTTTGCTGTGCTGGTTTAATATATCAGTCCAATATGGTTAGCCTAATAATATGCCTATGTAATGTCAGAATCAGCTAGCAGATGCTATTGGAAGATATAGACCTGTTTAAAAAAATGGTATGAGAATGGGTGTACTTTTAAAAAATTAGAACCTGAATATCCATAACATTATTTTTTAGTGACAATGGTTGAAAAAAAATAGAGAAAAGAAAATGTTTTAAAGCAAGACAATCTATGACACAATGATAAATGAGGAACGGAAGGACAATGCTCTTTTGTCTTTGTTCTTTTATAATTGTAGGCCCATTGCTTCTCACTGCTTTTTAAAATAACAACAAAAGTCTCACCCTGTCCAAACAAAGTCAATGATAAACCATTCTGGATAAACCCTCATTAAATATCATCATCTAGAGCCAGAAGAGCAATAGACCAGATAAACAGCGCCTGTTCAAGTTGATTGGATTGACTGTTATAAACTGTAAATATGCTGATGAACAGGGGATCCTGAAAACAAACCAAGCACACTTTACTGAATCTTTGCTGTGAGAATCTTCTCATGAACATATTTGCTTAGAAGCATTTAGATTTTCAACAGTGCAGAAATTAGCAAAGGAAAAAGCTGCTTATTCGGCAAAAGCCTGCAGCAGCATACGGAAGGAGTCACAACAGCAAAGGGAGGACATGGTTTACTGCGCTTCATGTTCTCTGTTTCTTAACATTTCACCCAATTACCTGTTTTTACTTTTTTATATTATGCAGTGTTATTCTTTCTTCTATTTCTGCAAAGATTCTTATGGATTTTGAGAAAGAACAGTACCAACAGGTCCAGCTATCAGAGTCTGTTTGGTCATGTTCCTTTTGGTTAATTCCTGCTATTAAGAGTTATGTGGAGGAAACACCCAATTGCAGGACTAAACAAGAGACAGGTGAACATGGGAATTTAGAGATTACTCAGGAATTGTCAGCTCCAGTCCTCAGGGGCCACTGACTTGCAGGCTTTAGATGTATTTCAGCTTTAACACACCTGACTTGAATTAACAGGCCCGTTTAAGTGCAAACTTTAAGCTATTGGATCCATTTCATTTTAATTAGGTGTGTCAGAGCACAGAAGCATCTATTACCTACAGGGTAGTGGCCCTTGAAGACCCGAGTCTGACATCTCTGATTTTAAAAGATTTTACAAGAACAAAAAAGTGCTGTTCAGGCAGGAAACACGCTGAGGGAGTAATAACCAAAGGAAGGTGTGAACAGAAAGTAAACAGAACAGAATACACATGGGGATGATCTCTTCAAGACAAAACGGGAAGCAAGACAGATAACTCAGATATAACCCAAGCTATGAATGCAAACAAATATCCAACTAGAACTAAAACAAAACTAGTAAAGGATGAAACATACTTTCTATTTTGTGAGAATGACAACTTTCATCCTTTAAAAATAAACAAGACTTATAACTTTATATAGTCTGTCAATTAACAAAGTATCTGTAAATGTAACAGTTACCATGTAAACAACAATTAAAATATCCACCTCACACTTGACAAACAAAAGAAGTAACTTCAAGATATTTTGTTGTGTCACTGAATGAGCTGAATGCATGCTGGACTCTTTAAGCCACTCTGATTCACTTGAACTGCGTTCTATTCGAAAACAACATAATGGGGTGAATTTAATGAAATGTAGCTCCTTCTTAACAATGAGATATTGAGTTTTATTGTTCTTTCAGCCTCTTCAGACTGATTAGATTCATAGTCAGAAAATGCTGCTGGCAGGAACTGCAGCTCTGTCAGTGCGTCTGTCTCTGCATCCATCATGCCGCTGTTGTACTTTACAAGCTTAAAGTTTGTGGCAGAGGTCCCAGATTCTCACAATTCTCTTGGCTGTATCAAAAACACACTCCTTCTCATAAAACATGAACTTGGAAAAAGCAGATATTTGCTTTTTTTTCTTTTCAACCAGAGATCATTTGATTGTTCACCCTATCTTCTGAATGATCTAATCTGCAATAAACAGTGTTAAACTTTGCATTAGCCACCTACGTCACACCATTAACACACATACGTGCAAACAACATTTTGGCCGATTATTAAAAACATCTAAGCTATTAAGAAAAATGAATGAATTGATAAGAAAAAAGATATTTTCTCATATGGCATTGTTCAAAGTTTATGTGCTTCACACAAAAAAATCAATTATGAGGCCTCATGTTTGTGTCACATATTTCAGTGAGATCTGGTTTTTCAGAAGAGCAGGATAAAACATATGAAGTTAAAGTTGAAGACAAAACAAGTCAGTTTTCCCTTCAAAAATTTTGAATTCAAGGCAAGCAAAATGTTTAAAAAGTAGCTTTTACAGGTGTACCAAAGGTCAAAAAACCAAGTACCAAATGAAAAATAAGGAAATCAGTGCAATTAACTGGATTAATTTGTAGCAGGTCAAAAACAAAATTGCCTCTTTAAAGCACTTTCTTTATGACTATTCTCTCTCTAAAGTAAAGATGCACAGTGCTTCCATGATATGCAAAATATTAATGAAAAAAAGTATCTAAGTTGTGGATACATTTTAGACTGTCTGAAGACTGAAGTCTTCATATATCTCACCATCCTCAGACACCTATGTGCACAGAATAAGTAGGTGAAAAGTTGGGAAGTGTGCCAGTGAGAACTGCATTAAAATTGGGCATGATTATGTCACGTAGATCATCACATGGCTTCAGGAGCACTTCTACAAATCACCGTCTAAACACAGTTTACTGACAAATCACAAAATTACAGGTTAAAGCTGTACCATGCAACAAATACGCCAGATATTGACATGAAAAAATATACTGTAACTGAGGGGGTACTTGTACAGCTGCCATATTATGCACAGAGATTAACACATACACAGAAAACAGCTTAACATCTGAAACCGTGTATTTTCCTGACGTTTCAAAGTCTAATACGCACACTTAATAAAACTTAACTACAATTTGAAATGGACTGCAAATGTCCTTTTCATGTAAGAAATCTTATAACATTCGCATAACTGTCAAGGTCCACATGACCCCAGTCAAACGACACAACAAAAAAATTGTAAAGCTTATAAAAGTTTAAGATGTTTATGATCTTCACATTACTGTCTCTTTTGCAGATTAATTGCAAAAATTTAACAAAATGAAAAGAGCACTTTTAGTATTTAAACATTAATAAAATGTGCACTATAAACTTCACATGGGTTTGGTGATTTGGTCTTACAAGAAAGCCACTGCTTTGAGCCTCATCAGGCGGGAACATTTGGAGTTTATTGTGGAGTTTTCATGTAATAATGAGTTTGGTAAACTTAGGAAAGATCGAGGGCCAAAAGTTTTCATGATTCATTTCATAAAATCAGACATTCAATGTTCTGACATTGGATTATTTCACAAGATGCTCTTCTACCTCACCTGTGAGATGACCTCCTGTGGAAGTGGATGGATTTTATATCCATTGCTTTGTGCTAATGCACAGCTCAGAGTAAGGGATGGGTTATGAGTTATATAAATTGTCTAAGCTAATATAAGGATATTCTTTCTTTATCATTGTTCAACTTTCACTTTGGTCATAATGCAAAGTAATTTGTTCACTCTAAGATTTGTTTTTCTTTTATTTTTCTTTGGGTGGCACGCCACCGGGGTCTTGGGACCACACTTTGAGAATACTCAGTTAGAGTACTCACCATGACAAAAGTCAAACTCTCAGATACAATACAATAAGGGACTCCAGAGAAAACTCACTCAGCTAAGTGCAAGTTGTACCCTTGGAAAACACCGTGCTGTGGCTGAGAGTGTGAAAACTGTGTAGCAGGATTGATCGGATCAAAGGAACATCTATGCAAAGGTTTCAAGCATTTTGAAGAAACGGCATTTGATGAACTGATTCTGCACTGTTTGATTGTATGAAAAAAATCATTTCAAACAGAACAATACTTTAAATTTCTCATCATGTTAAATCTAAAATCCAAAATCACTTGAAAAACTAAATCTGCATCAACAGGCAAAGACAATTCATCTGGAGGACCAACAGTTTCCATTTGGAAATCCACAGCACTCCAGTCAGCAAAAAAAAAAGAGTGAAGAAAAAGAAGAAATTGATGCTTCTGTAAGTAAATCCTTTATTGCTCGACAAAGACACCATTATGAGGAAAACAGAGAAACACCGTCTTTGCTTGTCTTTTTCTGGTCCCTATGGTGATGTGCAAGAGCACTTAACCTGCCAGCATGGTGCTCAGCAGGGTTTCCACCCAAACACAGGCCCTGTCACAAGAGAGAGGTCCACGGGGACTCAACACAAAAGGCCATGGGCACGCAAGGCCAAGCACAATCTGTCCACCTCTGCACTTACACAAGTCGACAACACTGACAGGCAAAGAGAATTCATGTTCTTAAAGAGTGCTGAGCTACACAGGAGATATGCTGGTGGCACAAATAAACATCTGACCACTACAGTCACTTCTCCCAATTGCTTATTGAAGAAAACCACTGTTATAGGCTTTCTGGTAAATGATGTTAAAAGGGTAAAAACCAAAAATTGTAGGTAGTGAAGGTAAAAAATGAACACCATGGCACTTGCAAGCATTCCAGGGGAGAAATCTGTGAGGAAATTTGAGCCTCAGAGAAAATGTAGACAGTTTCATGAGATAAAAACACAAAGGGAGAGCATGCATGCCATGGGGGATGATAGCACTGAGACAGTCCTCGAAAGACTTTAATCTCAAATGAATGACTAATTTTCTTTTTTTTTTTTTTTGAAAGCAGATAATTGCCATCTCTTTATTCAGCCTTTTATTAACAGACTCTACAGTGTTCAATTTTAACTCCTAAATCTGGGATAATAGAACAATCTTGAAAACAGTGATCATACAATGAATCCACATAATGTGTGCGACACTTTCCCAAAACCGATTTCACCAGTTTCTGTAAATAGGACAATAAGATTGGTTGAGGTAGCAGAGATCACAACGTTGCACCTGACACAGCCAGCTCCATCTGCTGGGAAATGCAATATCAAACCCTGTATTTGCCAGTATTTTGTAGAGAGAGGCAGAGATAGGCAGCGTAAACTGCCCTCCCCCCTGCCAAGACTGCAGTGGAGCAGGGGACTCATGGGAGGTTTGATGGGGCTATTCAATTGTTGAGGCCGACAACTGACAATGAGGATCATGTCCACGGGATAGAAATCGAAATTAGAACAAAGGAAATGAAGGCAGAGCACAGCAGGCTGTATAAGGTGGAACCCATAAGCCAAGACTGCTAGGATTGCCTACTGCCACAAAAATTACTTTCTGATTCATTGTACAGTCAAGGTTATTCATACTGCTCAGACACCTTCTTCTCTTGTCTGATGTGGCTAAATATAAGGCCTGCTGTTACTATGATATTAGCTTCATGCAAAACAGTCATTTTTTTTTGTCATCATCAATTATTTTTGAGCAATAAATTAAATTATTCTTGAGAAAGCAAATACATCCCAAGATGTAGAATAGCATCTGTTTTTCTGTCACTCAAACCTGCTGTCTTTATGTCTGTGGCTAATATAGTGACATGTTGTTTTCTTGGAGACACCTGCACACTCAAGCAAATCCAGTTGACAAAAAGAAATGCTTGCTGGAAAAAGTTAAATGATACCAAAAGGAAGTAATTACCCGGTTGTATGATATGCCTGCTTGTTTAAACACGGGAATCTTTGCTGGCTGAAAAACTCTGTTGCAATTCACTTGTGAATTTTGTTTTTATGCATTGCCCTGATGATAGCTTACAGGTTCACATCTGGCATCAAACAGCTGATAAAACACTAAGATTACAAATAAAATAAGCTGCATTTCTTTGGCCAAAAAATATTTGGTATATTTCTTAACTTTATGAGGTTGTGTGTAAAGGTGACAGTGCCTCCAAAACTCTTGGCTGATGAGTAAGCGTGTGCCTTGTAGTTACAAATGTACATATTTTTAAGTGTGAAAATGATACACAATTTCCAAAAGCAGCTGCGACCCGAATGAACCACATCTTTACAAGGCCACTTCCAAACTTTTACTAATTGTTTCAAACAGTAACTGTGTTAAAATTGGTTTCCTGTGTGTAGAATTTAAATGCCTGCTTTTAAAATCACTTGATGCTAACCTGAGGATTAGTTAAGCTGAAACGTGTATACACACAACTCTGTAGCTGTAACATTTAGTTAGCACATTACAGTCTGAACATCACATGTAACTATGACTACATATTTAGATCATATTTCGAGCCTTGGCTGGGAAGTCATGTTGTAAATCTAAATGTCATAGCAGGCTAACTTTCTGTAATTTACTGAAACCTGGTGATAAAAAATACCATTCATGACAGATAAAAGTGGAACTTTTTAAATAGGCTGATCAAGATTTTTTCCATTCAGTGGGGTTGCTCTGACTATTTTTAAAATTCAGATATCAGATATGTTGATAAGGTCAACCAAACCTACAAAAATAATAGATCTATTTTAAGTAATAATACTTTTAAGAACTAACAACAATGATGCTAAATTAGCTTGTTTAGTTGTGTGATGGACATGAAAATCTCGGACTAACACCAGATTAGAAATACTCTTGCTGCTCCTCACTGGAGTTATTTGTCATATTCTCCATACCGCACATTCACGAGAAGAAAGCCACGCCCACCTTTGCTGGTAAGTGTAAGACAGAAGAGGTTAAAACTTTGGTTGACACCAGGACGTTTTCAGTGCTAACATGTTGCACAAGAAATGCTTCATCAACTGTGAGGAAAAGCTAAATTTGTTCAAATTTCTGAATAAAACAATAATTAAACAGTAATGGATTGAGTTTGGTTTTAAGAACCAGTCACAGCGTTGAAACAACTTTTTTATTTGTAACACTTCACTGAAGACTGCTGGATAAACAAGGGGCAGAATGATTGGGGATTTGCCATCAGGCTTTTGCTGAAAACAAGTGCCTGTTTCGATAGTCAAGGATCACATTTCCAATCCTAAGTAAAGCCGAAGTACGCTAATAAAGTTGGTTTTGTTTCGGTCAGGCTAAAACCCATTCAGGTGATTAGCCATGCATGGCATCATGGTGGAACTCACAGTGGCACATTGGGCAAATATCGCATGTTGTCATGTAAATCACATAAATAGGAGCAATATATTGGTAAGAGAAATGCTGTGCTGGAAGTTCAGGAAACACTGATCTCCATTAAATATTTAGAAACAGTCTATTTCTCACTTATCAGTTTGTTCAGTATCAACATGAGGAACACAAATTGAATGAAAATCCCATAAATCACTGCAAAAAACATGGTAGTCATGTATGATGACACCTAGTTATTCTGTGACTATGTAAAATAAGAATAATCTGTTTGCTATCCAACTCCTGGTACAGGCCATGGTTGTGTCTCAACTACTGCAAATCTTACAACATGCACAATAAATGACTTCAAAGTGTTCAGCAGTCCATCTGATATCTGATCAACAAAAACTGCCATGCGAATCAAATTCAACAAGTGCTTGTGTCTGCAACCAGCCATGTAAACCCTGCCATACTCACTCACGATCCACCTCAACCATGATACTTTGTCTGAATCTCTTGTAGTTGTGCCATGCTGGTACAAAGAACTGTTATGGCTCACTTTTAAGCTGCTTCGCATTCAAGGAATGTCTTAGTAAATAAAAGTAAATTGCAGAAGTCTTTCACTGAAATGCTTTGCTGTTTCTTCACTGTATTGTGTAAAATATGTGAGGAATCATCCACTATTTTCAGCAGCTTGTGGAGTGTTCTTTCCTAGACAATCAGCTCCAGTGGCTCCAGAGTTATTCCCAACTCAGAACCAACATTTTTTACCAGTTTGTTCAATCTCTTATAGGCTCAACACATGGGGAGCAACAAACAACAGTAACAGGTGAAATTCATCAACCCCTAGGTGAAAGCTAATACACGAGACGGGACAATGACAGTGGCAGTATCGGGCATCACACTCTTGGATCGCTTGTCTCCAAGAAATGTGGTTGGTTATGATTCATTCATTCATTCATTATCCATACTGCTTAGTCCAGTTAAGGGTCGCAAGGAAGCTGGAGCCTATCCCAGCAGTCTCTGGGCGAGAAGCAGGGTACACCCTGGACAGGTCGCTAGTCCATCGCAGGGCTGGTTAGTTATGATAAAGGGGGAGATTTTAGCAACTTTTACTGCAGTGCGTGACAGATAAAGCATGTAGAATGCCTAGTCGGGAGATTTTGCTTACATTGACAGAAATCTTGCTGTTAACTCCACTTTACAAAAGAAAAAAGAAAAAAAAAAAACTGGATTTATCCAATTATTCTATTAAAAGCAATAAACCATCCTGGGAGGAAACAACATCGACCATGTTTAACTTGATCAGAAAATGAAACCCTTACTGATCAGCTGGCGGGCATCGAGAATTGTTTAGCTAAACGCCCCTAAACCGTTTCCCATTCATTCTCTATGGTAGTCCTAAACCACTACGGATGCAATACATTTTTGGCCACTACGAAGGTGTGGCGCTATTTCTCTTTTTCTATTTCCCTCGGGGGAAAGTTTAGTTCTTGCGGCTTCCTCGACAGAGCGGCAGTCGACGGCGATTCCTGGCCGACTTTGCAGGTTCTGCCACAGTGAGCTGAAGCAAGGACCAAACAGCCCACACATCCACACAGGCTTTCCTGGTGTTGCAGGGAAATATATATACTGCCCCGCCAAAGTGCACGCCTTGTATCGTGGCCAGGGCATGGAGACTGAAATGACTTGGAAAGACTTCCAGAAGTCTCCATTTTATGACCTTGAGAAAAAGAGATGGTCAGAGGAAAGGAAATAATCTAATTGTATATATTTTATTCTCATTGAAATGTTTTCTGCTCATGTAAAACGTTTTATGTGGTATGATACACTTATTTTATCATAAATAAATTCTCATATTTTACAAACATGTTTAGATATATAGAGTTGTCTGTGCATACGCTTTCTTGTAAAACCATTTGCTTCGTTCATTATTCAATAATAGTCATAGTAAATATCTGTAAATGTTTTTTTTACTGTAAAGTTATGTTTATACACATTTATTTTATTATTTCAAATATATGTTGATATTTATATATTCATTTTTGTAACCTCTTTACAACTTTTCTCACTCATTCATTATCACTTGCTCTTACACACACACATGCACACATATATAATTAATATAATATAATAACAATTATAATTAATATTTTTAGCCATATGTTTTCCCTAATTATTTGTGTGCTGTTTACATTACTTTGTTCATACTCAGTTAGCACAAAGTCCTCCACACAGGAAACTGCTGATGTGCACAGAATTTCACTGATAAATAAAAACAACTTTGTGAAAGTACTTTGTGGTAGGAAAGTTTTTTTCAATACAGTTATATGTCCACCGACATTACGTGGTAATACAATATAGAGTTTCATACAATAATAAGTAAAATTATATCAGATCATTTATTTCAAACATGTCATAAATATTCAAACCAATAATTCCACCACAGACGTACATGAAAAAAAACCGCAAAGTTAACAATTACATTTTAAATTTTTATATACAAAAGGAAGTGGTAGGAAGTACAAATTTATTTTGTCCTAACTCTTCTTAGAAATATTAATCATGTAACTTCTTCTCAATACAGTAATAATAATAATGATGATAGCACAAATAATATTAAAAATAATAGTGCCTACTTCTACAAGCAAGGAAACTGTATATACATATACGTACATATAATTTTTCATGTGTGTACATATATGAACAGTACCACTAATACCACCATTATCAATCTGATGTTCATACTGAACCCTTAGAATGACCTCCACTCTTAAATGTCCGATTTGACATGCTTCAAAAGGGATTCGAACTCGTGACTTTGAGGTTACTGGTGTTGCTAGTGCTTTGAGGATATTAATTATTCATGAGCAAGACAACCTCGCCTGCCTATTGGCTCGTTCATTCGTGCCAACTATATGCGGCTGGCCTTTCAGGGGAAGCCTGGAATTGATCCCTCAACTTACCTGTTGAAGGACAACTGCTCTTCCTCCTGAGCTACAGCTGGTAGATGAAGAGAAATTTCAGGACAGCTTGTAGAGTTCTAAAAAATAAACTCAAACCCCCAATACACTTTTAAGTTGTTGGAATCCTTTTATTTGCAGCTATTTACTATCTATTATTTTCAAGGAAAATAAACTTTTTCACACATTTGACTTCAAGGATAAGTTGCTCACATCAAGTAAAAAAAAAGAAAAAACATACTCAAGGGCATAGACTGTCCTCAGTGGACGTTTCAATTGTCAAAGTAATAAAGTTACAAATTGACCTTGTTAGAAGATTGCAATATTGCAATCTTGTATGTATAAATGAAAGCTAAAAGCAAGTTTTTATCATCAGTTCACAGCATATTTGACAGTATAAAATTAAGTGACATCGAGAAAGGATCCATTTAGTCTTTTATTCCTCCTTTTTGCATTCCACTTTTTTTTTCTGTGTTGCAGAGCAGATGATATTAAGCTAAAATCATCATTTTTCCTGGTTTGTAAGTAACCCTGATGGATGATTTTTCTCATCCCTTCCCAGTGCAATCATCATCCTGGTGCAGCAATATCAATCTAATCAAACCCGTGAGTCACAGAATCCTTTTAGAATATCACCCCTCAACCACCTCGCCCGCCAACTCCCCGCCTTTTGCTGGGCTGTTACAGGCTGTATAAATGTAATGATGAATACAATTCACTCAAGACAAGAACTTTGATTAACTGTTGATTGCTATTAACAGGAGTAGTCTGAGAAAGTGGTGGTTGATGAGTACACCCAGAACTGTAGTTTCCATGAGCTACAAAATAACATACCATTTGAATAGTGGATGCAAAATCAAATGATGAGTAGGTAATGTCATGCATGCTGAACTGTTTGGCCCAGTGCTCCTTTTTCCACTCGGAACTAATGAGTTAGCCTGAGAAGTAATTGTCATATCGGTCTCATTAACACCAAGGCTAATTCTTTCACGTGCCTTTGCCCTCTGAACTGTTGTAGAGTTCAATCACTGCATGTGAATGGAATTTTATATATTATAAAAGCTGCTCGACAGGGACAGTCTTTACAGCCATGAACTGTTACATTGATCGATTAGAAGATGTTCAAATTTGTATGAAAATTCCAATTTTCAAGATTTAAGGTATGATTTTCTTTTGATGAAAATGTTTTTTCTGAGCTGCAGTTTGTGCCTTCTCTCTGCTGTTAGTTTTGTTCCTCAGAAACACCCAAGTAGCTGTGAATTCTATTCTTCTGCACTCTAAAGGTGGAAACTCTCAGGATAATCGCTTATCACCTTTGGTTTCAACACAGCACACCTGAGCTACAGTCACCACAACCACAGCTACCACTTCGCCCCTTCAACATGCTAATGAACTCAAACAGGAGGGGGTGGGTGTGTGCACAAAGGGTGAAATCATGTTCCGGTTGTTCCATGTCAGCGTGAGCATCTTCCCGGGTCTGACAGATCGGCCAATTAACCTTATTTACCACATCTCCCCTCATCCTCTAACGAGCTCCACTGGGCTTCTTTCTAATAACGAGTTGCAGGGATTGGGGACCATTGGTGTGTTAGTTCCTTTTGTGTTTGTCCTGCAATTATTAAGGTGACAAGATAGTGGCTCATGTACTCCAGGCTTCCTGAGCAAAAACATTCAGGCTTTTTTTTTTTTTTGTTTTGTTTTTTTTTATGATTTACTTGAATGTAAGTAATTAAAAGTTTTTTTTTTCTTTTTCAAAGCATTTTTACATTTTTTCTTGATCATTTATTGTTTTGTTACAGGCTTGATTGAGCAGTGGTATTATGCAATATACGTTGATTTGCCCATTCTTCACTGGTTCCACCTGTGTTTGGAGTTCATCGCATCCAGGATGATACTTGTGATTCCAGAAGCAATGCTGTAATGTTTCATTCCCAGGAGCAGTTTTAAGATCCCGTAAAAATGTCCTTTTTGACAAGCTAAATTTCACTGAAATAGTCTAGCAAACAATACATTGCTGATGTTTTATGAAACCATATAAAGTACAGAATAAAATCATGTTGCTGTTGAGATGTTTCAGACCTGTCTCGCCTTGCTGTTTGTCAAACAAAATGAACTCAGTGTTGTCTCTTTCTTTTGTACAACAGACTCAACAGCAGCATTTCTGTAAACTCCAGCTAAGTCTTAGGACTTTTCTTCCTTTATGCCTTGTTTATCATAGACTGATTTGAAAATGTCAAAATCTCCTTTAATAGCAGAAGCAATCAAATTTCAATTATTCAGTTTGTGAAAAATATACAGTTTAAAAATTAATGCATTTAATGGAAGAATGTCTTGTTTTTTGTCTTGTCCAGCATTTAAGCAAACACAATGATTATCTAGATGCTGTGTTCTGCTGGGCAAATTTACTTTGCCCGTGATATTCTTTGATATTGCCCTTGATATTCTGGATTTTTATTTTATCTTTCTAATTATTTTGCATAATTATTTGTATTATGTATTGCTGGATCGGAGCATAGAGGATAGAAGAGGGACAGAAAGAGAATCGAAAAGAAGAGAAAACAGAAAAACACCTCGTGCTGAGAAAAAAAGAAAGAACCAGAGAGAGAACAAGCTACACACATATGCATATGCATCAGCACACATACACACTTGCCCAAACATACACACATACATACACCTATACACATATACACTTTGGAGTCATGTTACCCATGCATGAGGACAAAGCCACCAACTGTCAGGAGAACCAGAAATTAACAAGTTAAATCAGACACACAGAAAGAAAACAAGTTGCTGTTCGTAAATAGACCTGCAGACGACTCAGTGACTGTGTCACATGCAGAACAGGGAGAGAGAGGCCAGGAGGACCCCCGAGACCTGGGCAGCCGGCAGCCACCCCCAAGCACAGACCCCAACCGCCGTGCTCCTGAGCCAGCCATTCACCCACCCAGGAGGTGACAGAGTGGGAGCCCCAGCCAGAGTCCCCCCGCAGTCAGGGGGAACAGGCCCCAGCGGGGCCTCCTTCCCATCCTATCGCCCACCCACTAACCTGAATTATTTCACCCTGATTCCACCCCTTATCCCCCTCCATACCTCTCACCTTCCATTCGCAACTTCATCCATTTGCTCCCAGTCACTCACATCTCTTCTTCCCAACATGCCCTGTGTGAGATACCAGGGGCAAAGATTTGTAATAATATTGTCTGATAAACATCTACTCTAGTGAAATTTTATTTTTGGTCAGTGAGTAATCAAATAAAGTGAATTCTAAGGTTAATAATAAGTGATCGGACAAGACAGGGTTTTGAGGTAAAACTTTGAGCTTATCAGTCTCTATACCATATGTTAGAACAAGATCAAGAGTATGGCCATGAGAGTGAGTGGCACCATTAACATTTGGTGAAAACCCAATTGAGTTTATAATAGAACTAAAGGAAATGTTTAAACCATCTTTTTCATCATCAACATGAATATTAAAATCACCTAGTACAGTGAATTTATCAGTAGTCAGCACTAACTCAGACAAGAGATCTGAGAAGTCCGTCAGAAACTCGGAGTAAGGTTTGGTGGGCGATACACTAATGCTAAAAGGAGCGGTTTCTCTGAATTCCATTTTGATGAGATAAATTTAATGTCAGGAATTCAAAAGATTTATAGTTAGTTTTGAGCTTAGGACTAATTATTAGTTCTGACTGAAAATTAGCTGCAACACCTCCTCCTCTGCCTGTAGTTCTAGGAATGTGAAAGTTTAAATAGTTAGCTGGTGTAGCTTCATTAATACTAACATAATCCTCTTGCTGTAACCAGGTTTCCGTAAGACAGAATAAATCAATATGGTGATCACCTATCAAGTCATTGACTAATAAAGACTTATTTGGGAGGGATCTGATATTTAGTAGGCCACACTTTATTGTCTTATTTTCAGATTTTATTAGATCCATTGTTTTATTTTAATGAGCTTTTCACGATTAACCCCAAAAGTGTTTTTGTGTTGTTTAATTCTTACTGCTGGGGAGTTGTATAAGGTCGGAACGGGGTTTTGGGTGGGCGGCGGAAGGTGGGAAGTTGCAGAAAAGTGTGTAGGACTACAATTCTGCCTCCTGGTCCCAACCCTCCACACTCAAAAATAGAGGTACCAGCTTGTACCTAAAAAGGTAACAAATGCTTGTCGCTGGGGGTGTACTCTTTTGAGAGACATTTCTGTACCCTTCAGTTCTGGTCTATTTTTGTACCTCATCGAGTTCAACCTCACCTTTTCAAGTTATGTTCTTTATGCTTTCCACAGCATTAGGCTTGGTCCATGCCACTTAGCAATATTATCTTATCTTTAATCTAGAAACAACCTTCAAAAACTCAAAATACTGACCAGACATACACTTAGTTTGCAGCATCTGACCTTCATTGTCTGGTGTAGTAAATGACTGTTAAGTAGTACTACTGTCATCACTCAACTCTGCTCTAGTTTGTAACATTACAGCCATTAACATTACATCTTTCAATGCTGCAGGTACCCTTATGGTCAAAATGGTACAAATTTGTACTTTATGTCACTTTGAACCCTTTTTCGTACTCTAAAGGTGTGCTTCTGGTTTCTTAAAGACCAGTATTGTACTTTTGAGAGAACATTTCTTTAAAATGTACCTATAGGTACAGAAATGTCCTTATCTTGTACCTCTATTTTTGAGAGTGTGAGTTGTCAATTAGGCTGACTAATAAAAGAGTCCATATTGCTAGATAAAAATCTGTGGGACTGGACAGCATTAGCCCCTTCCTCCCTGGCAAACATACTCCTCCTGTGGACGAAGATGCGCTCTCTCCCTACATTTTATTGTCTGACCACTATATTTTTACTTTTTGGATGAGTCCGGTCGCTGATGAGACATGCTGACAGCATCTGTCACCTGCTGACGCTCCTGTGCCTTTCTGCCGGTGCTGATGTCTATACTGTGTCCAACAAATAAAATATTTTTACATTTTACAACCTTATCTATTAAAATTGCTTCCTCATATTCCAGATAATTCCCCTTTTTTGCTTTTTTCCCTGCTGAACCGTCATGGAAATAAGATTAATTAATATTTGTCTTTACTTCTCGTTTTCTGTAGTCTTTAAGCTAATATGTGGTGGTTTGTTTTTCCAAAGAAATTTAGAAATGTGAGTTGAGTGACTTAAACCACTTATGGGATGTTTTAAAGGGTATCATGGAGAATAGGTAGTTGAATTTTGTTAACACCATTATTTTAATCATGGCAACTTTGCCCATGAGTGAAATGGGTGTAGAGCTCCAGCGTGTGAGATCATCCTCTATGGCAGGAGTGTCAAACTCCAGTCCTGGAGGGCTGCTATCTGGCAGGTTTTTGTTGTTTCCCTCTACCAACGCAGCTGATTCAAATCAAATTGATCCAGCAGCTTCTTGTCAAACATTTTGTGAGTTTCAGTCAGGTGGTTCGGAGCATGGAGACAACAAAAACCTGCAGGATAGTGGCCCTCCAGGACTGGAGTTTGACACCTGTGCGCAATGGTTTTTAAAAGCTGAACGTGGTTTAATTTTGTACTGAAAGCATGGAAGAAATATTTATACACAAGTATATTATATTATCTTTTCTAGCCGTGTCACCGGGCAATGTTTCTGAGTGCAAAATTTTGCAGTGCACTGATGTACACACTAGAATTTGGTGTTTTATTTAGCAATTTACATACCCCTCTAGGAAGTCTAAGCAAAGAAAAAGTAAGTCAAAAAGTCTTGCAACTTTTTTGGGTGTTATTTAACACTCTTAGTGAGTAACGTGAAAGCACACATCATTTACTCTTTTCTGCAGCAGCTGTTGCATGAGCTCCTTCTCTATCCAACAGAACTCAAGAAGCTCAATCCATCCAGTCCACAGCAGGTAATAATGTTTATTAAGAAGAGTGTGTCCAAACACATTAAAAAAGTTGGATCATAAAAAAAGTACTGTATCATGTATACTGGAGTTGTTAGTTTAATTACTTAAAATTATATTTTAATTTGAGTCCTATTCATGTTTGGCAAGGGATATTTTCTCTTTTTTTTTATTTTTTTTTTACTGTTTTGAAGAAAAAATTAATTATATGTATTTTCCCAGACAATATTAGAGCTTAAATTTGCTATATTAATATCTGTGTATGATATTTGATTTAGTTATGCACCAAAATAAATGTGTCCGTATATATAATCCATATTATATTATTATTTTGGAACTCAATTACATTTTTTTTTTTTTTTTTTTTTTGCTTAAAATAATTAGTAGGAGCATATTTATTGTTCCAGAAATAATGTGACAGTGAAAATGGGAGTTATATAGTCCTTTGAGCGCACTTTGCTGTATCATGTTTTGTGTTACTCTGAAGTTGTAGATAGCAATTACATTTGGGTATCAATTCAGCTTATTCCCCAGAAAACATAAGTAAGGCCTTTGGTTTTCAAAAGAGACAAAAGCGAAGCGACTAATGTTTTACCGCTTGGCATTTCCATCATGAGTGATTATTTTTGTGAAAGCTTGTGTAATTACATTGAGACTGTGAAATTTGAAAAAAAAAAAAGATATTTTGTGTCCCTGACATGAAAACTGAACATTTCCAATGAACCATCTGCACTTACAAAATACATAGTTCTTCAAAAATGTTTTGATTTCTGAGGAATCTTTCCATATTTTGACAAGTTGTAACAATTCAAATAATTATTTACAAAACCTACCATTTTTGTTCAGCCAATTGGGGATTGTTTGTTTCTAACTGTGCTATCCCTCATCTCGTACACACAAATGCAGTCAGAATAACATTTAGATGAAACTTATTATCTTACGTCGCCAAAATTTTTTACCAAAACATTTGACAAACCCCAAATGTGTGTTTTAGTATTTCAATGTTTTATCTGATCTAATATTTTACTCTCTATAAAAACTTATTTTGTAATATCATTCTGTGGTCATAAGCAAAAAAAGAAAAGAAAAAAAGAAAGCAAGATACCATTATTAAATTAAATTTGACAAAAAAGGTTTTTGTGCACATTTTTTGTACATTGCTTTTAAAACAAGTGGGGCAAAGAGTAAAAGCAAACAAATAAAAAAAAAAAAAACATGTTTTACTGCTTTATCTACTTGTGATTCATCTATTCAAGCAGTTCTGCCTTTGGAGCAGATATACTCTCCAGTCCATGACCTTCACTGGACAAGCTTTGGTTCAGGGCTGTGATTTTTAGGTCCCCACTGTGTTTGGTGTGGATGCCTGCGGAGACACTAATACAAGCCATAGTGCTGAGCATTAATATGGTACTCTGAGCAAGTGCTCTAAGTCTTTTCTATTCAACCTTCAGCCCTCTAAAAGCACTTTTTTAAGTTGCTATTTTTTCCATTGCACAGGAAAGCATTGTAAAGGATCATAAAATACACAAATGTCAAGCATCATCAAATACACAAACGTTAAAAGATGTTAGGTGCTGACCATTTTGCCAAGCGCCCCTTGAGAAAATAGGTATTTTGCATAGGGCCACACAAGTCCATAATATCTACAAAGAATTGAATTTTGATTTTGTAATGTCTTAATATTAAAGCTGGCCAATGGAAATGTAGAGCATGCAAGGAACAGCATTACTGCATGTTTTGTTTTTTTTTCTAATTCAATTCAATTCAACTTTATTTGTATAGCGCCACTTCACAACAACATTGTCACAGTGCACTTACATTATTTCAAGCCAATTCATACATAGCCTATAATAGAAACCAACTGATTGCATTGAATCAAACCATTAAGCCACAAACCATGAAGAATAAAAACAAACTGTCCATCGTTCGTGTCATTTGCTTTTGTATCACTTTTGGAATTCAAGCAAGGCATTGACGTTATGCTATTACATTCTCTTGCATATGCATCTATTGCTATACTGCCATGCTCCGCCTTTAGGGTAGTGTTGGCTGTGAAAATGCAACAAAAAAGTAAATAAATAAAAGATCAGGTTAAAATTACCAATATATATCTTTAAAATATCAATGTCAAAAGGGCATATTTTATCTAAAACCAGGAGCTTGTTGGACAATTTCCCTACAGTGTTTATTGACATAGCGTGCACTCCTGTCTTAATAGGTCCCCGTCTTCACAGACACCAGAAGTTCCAGGCAATGCAGAGACATCAGAGAAAATGTTGCACGCCGTCTTCTGTAATGCACCAGGACCCATCTTGTAATCAACTGGCAAGCTGCACTCCTTTTTTATTTGAAGTGTAAAAGTTGATGAATCAGACTTGGCTGCACACTTACAAGGCCTCTGGCCTTCTCTCCTTTGTCTGTTGCTTGGCCAAGATTTGTGCCTCATCCATTCCATTAGGGTGCAGTGTCTTCCAAAACACTACCCTTCCACATATAAATCCATCCACATCCATTTCAAATCACAAAATAAAAGAAATTGTTTCAGAAGTTTCAAGGAAAGGCGATGCAAACTGCAGTTTGGTCATAACTGCTAAAACGTGCCTTTGTAAGCGAGTGAAAATGCACTCAAAAGCAATGATGTGTTATGATTCATTTGCATGACTTTTTTTTTTTTTTAGCAAAATTTGTATTGTTCAACTATGAAATCAGCCCCTAGACAAATGATTACTCTCATTGTTAGCTGGATCTGCCACACTTTTTTTTTTTCCCAAAGTCAAATGACACGCTTTGTGATAACTTTTCCCTGGGAAGAATAAGTTCCAGTTATGACTTGCATCTCCTTGACCAAGTTTAAAAGAAAAAAAAAAAACAAACAAAAAAAAACATATTGCTGGTGTAGTAGTCATATTTGCTGTTGGTTTACCATATAAACCTTTCAAGTTCTCTAAGTCAACACACAAGTCCACTGAAATGCCTTTGGACATCTGAGCAGCTGTGAACTCAGTTACAAAGAAAATATGAAAGATAGTTAATGAAACTTTGGTGAAGAATAATGATTGAACTCTGCATTGGTAATTTTTGAAGGCTTTATGAGGATTGTACGAGAACACGCCATGAAAAACTTCATCTACAACACAGGAATTACTGCGGGACAATGTCTGTTTTTTTTATTTAATAGCAGGTTATTGTCTGAGCTCTGTCAAGGGGTGAGGTAATATATAGCCTCTGGCTATAAAAACATTATTTGCAATGAACAAGTGATCCAGTCATGTAACTCTCCACGCGGGAAGTGTCCTAGGGCAAGACACTGAACCCCAAACTGCCCCCCGATGTGCCTATCGGGGTATAAGTGTGTAGAATGAGTGTGTGTGTGAATGGGTGAATGTGACAAGTAGTGTAAAGCGCTTTGAGTGGTCTGTATGACTAGAAAAGCGCTATAGAAGTACAAGTCCATTTACCATTTACCATCTTCCACACTTAACCTTGTATAGTGGTTGTATAGTGTGGTTTCTCAGCCTCTGAAGGCTGCTGGGCAGCAACAGCTCCAGAAATGCACATGATAGATGTCACTGTGTCATCAAACAAGTCTGGAACACAGATTTTTATGGTCAGAAATGTATGTATTGTTTTTTTTTTTTTTTAAACACATCAAGATTCTTAATGGATTTGAAAGACTTTTTTTTTAAAAACAAAAACTGTATGCCAACATAAAATAACATAGCAAAATAACATAACCATGAAGTCCCATTCCAAATGAATCCACATCTGATGTGGAAACAATAAACACAGTTTAGCAGTATAGCTATTGTTTAAAACCATGGGGAATGGGGAAAACAAAAGACGACAATATATCTGTAAATAAAAACTTTTCTTCTACGGCTCATTGCACACCGACAACCAAACTGCATTAGTCTCACGCTGAGTCAATTATGTTCAAACAGACAATTTATCTTTTTTTCTCAGTCAGTGAACATGCCTTACACGAGTCAGAGTCATGCATGATAACAAAAATGCAAATGATACCATAATATTTTATTTTAATGTTAAAAAAGGGGAAGAATATTATAGCATACATTAACTTCACCATACAAAGCTGGTGGTTTTCCTGCAGATGGTGAAACATATTTAATGTATTTTCTCCATTTGCTGCAGCATTTTATGTAATGTTTCGCAGGCTGGTGAGCTGTCGTCCAAATGACAGATTGGCCTTTTTTTTTTTTAATCCATAAATTAAATAAATAAAAAATCTGACAAGGATGGCTTCATTCATTTGTTTGGAGGGAATTACTATGTCTGTCTCACTCAAATATGACCATCCTGCAACTTGTAAACAGCACAAGAACAAAGCAGCACAAGCGGTATCGTGCAGATGTTTTTAAACTTCATGTTCTTTCTCTTTCGACACGTTTACTGATCTGCCATTGCGGTTCACACATAATCTTGTTGTAAGTGATGATATTGAGGATTTTTATTTTCTCTTATAATGATTTCTTGTGTATGATGAATTAGTTACTGCAGTTATGAAATCAACTAATTATCCCATCATTTAGAGAAAGAGAAAACTTTTGTCCTTTCATGTGATAGCTTTTCATGATTCTTGGGGATAAATTATTTTAGTTTCCACTATATCACTATAATTCGCAGGAAAAAAGACTGTTTTAAAAGGTAAATACAAAACCAAAAATCTAGACCTAAAACTAAATGTCAAACATGACAAAATGTTAAAAACCACACAGTAAACCTGTAAGTCTTAAATTGAGGTGTGACGTCAAATTGCTTTTCCATACACTGTCAAACCCCCTCGCAATGTGAGAGGAGGTTTGCCCGTTGACATTTCCTGTAACTAAAGCATAAACATGCAGGCTGCCCAGTCCACATTCCTCTTCCCGGTTAGCGTGTTAGGTTACCCGAGGAGAGGAATGTGAATTCAGATTCACTTCATGAGCAAAATTCCCATCTAAAATGTTATTTTTGCACCGTTCATCCATCCATTTTCTTAACTGCTTGGTCCAATTAAGGGCTATAGGGAAGCTGGAGCCTATCCCAGCCATCATTGGGAGAGACCAAGCAGCAACCTCCGTCGGTTAAAAGTGAAGCCTATGCGGAAGTGCATAAAACTATAGTTCCCCCCTCTTCCGCTAGGGGCTGACTCCAAAAGAGAGCAAATCCACATAGACTCTCATGTTAAAAAGGCCAACTTCACAGCAGAAAAAAACATGTTTACAGCCTGGTTCAAAAATCCATTTCCGGTTAGTAGGTCATGACAACTGTGTGGGGGGAGTGAATTTTTTTTTTTAACTTGACTGTTCAAAAGTAATCTAATCTCGAAGTTCGGCATATTTAGGGGCATTTCCTTTTGATTGACAGGTACCGATCTCCGGCTTCAAGTCAGAAGAACAAAGAACAACCACGGTTTTTAGCCGGTTAACAACGTGACTTAGCTTTAGCCCGCTTACCTTTGTTAGCTGGTTAGCTCCTGTTATCGCCGGTTAGCTCTTAGCTACAGGTAGCTCGGAGTTTGCTCGATGTAAAACATCCACCATGGCACTCACAGCGTGCCTCTCAGCTCCACCTCTTTGCCCATATTTGTATTTTCCTGGTGAGACGACACGCGTGACGCTGCCAAGATGGCGACAGTAGGAACCGCCCACCGAGCTTCAATTCAGCTCTTCAGAAACCTATGGGTGGCGTCAGGGATGCTCCATCCATCTATTTATATACAGTCTATGGGAGAGACTCAAGGCTGGGAATACTTAGAGTGAGACTAATTTGGAATAATTTTCTTGTCCTTTTTAATGGAAACACCAAATAATCAAAAAAGGAAGAGAAAAGTGAAAAATAGTTTAAACCAATGTTTAAACTAATATATATATATACAAACCAATATATATATATATAAGCAACACTTAATTGACAATCAATTTGACATGCTGTTGTGAAAATGGAATTGACAGCTGGTGGAAATTATAGGCAATTGGCAAGACCCACCCAATAAAGGAGTGGTTCTGCAGGTGGTGACCACAGACCACTTCTCAGTTCCGATGCTTTCTGGCTGATGTTTTGGTCACTTTTCATTCCTGGCGGTGCTTTTACTCTAGTGGTAGCATGAGATGGAGTCTACAACCCACACAAGTGGCTCAGGTAGTGCAGCTCATCCAGGATGGCACATCAATGCATGCTGTTTTTGTCAGCGTAGTGTCCAGAGCATGGACGCGCTACCAGGAGAAAAGCCAGTGCATCAGGAGACGTGGAGGAGGCCGTGGGAGGGTAACAAGGACTGCTACCTCCTTCTTTGTGCAAGGAGGAACAGGAGGAGCACCGCCAGAGCCCTGCAAAATGAGCTCCAGCAGGCTTCAAATGTGCATTTGTCTACTCCAACAGTCAGAAACAGACTCCATGAGGGTGGTATGAGGGCCCGACGTCCACAGGTGGGGGTTACAGCCCAACATTGTGCAGGACGTTTGGCCAGAGAGCACCAAGATTGGCAAATTCACCACTGACGCCCTGTGCTCTTCACAGATGAAAACAGGTTCACACTGAGCACATGTGACAGACGTGACAGAGTCTGGAGACGCCGTGGAGAATGTTCTGCTGCCTGCAACATCCTCCAGCATGACCGGTTTGGCAGTGGGTCAGTAATGGTGTGGGGTGGCAATTCTTTGGACGGTCACACAGCCCTCCTTGTGCTCGCCAGAGGTAGCCTGACTGCCATTAGGTACCGAGATGAGATCCTCAGACCCCTTGTGGGACCATATGCTGGTGCAGTTGGCACTGGGTTCCTCCTGATGCAAGACAATGCTAGACCTCATGTGGCTGGAGTGTGTCAGCAGTTCCTGCAACACGAAGGCATTGATGTTATAGACTGGCCCGCCCGTTTCCCAGACCTGATTCCAGTTGAGCACATCTGCGACATCATGTCTTGCTCCATCCACCAACGCCAAGTTGCACCACAGACTGTCCAGGAGTTGGCGGATGCTGTAGTCCAGGTCTGGGAGAAGATCCCTCAGGAGAGCACCTGCCGCCTCATCGCCTGATGAGGCAGCAGGTGCATCAAAGTGGATCAAAGTGGATCAGCCTGTAGTGTGTTTTTCCACTTTCATTTTGAATATAACTCCAAATCCAGACCTCCATGGGTTGATACGTTTGATTTTCATTGATGATTTTTGTGTGATTTTGTTGTCAGCACATTCAACTATGAAAATAAAAAAAAAAATTAATAAAAATATTTTTGTTCATTCAGATCTACAACATCTTACTTTAGTGTTCCCTTTATTTATTTATTTTTTATTTTTTGAGTAGTGTGTGTGTTTTTAATTCTTATTTTGTTTGGCATTCATCCCTTATTCAGAAATGGTTATGAGCAACTCACAAGAGAAGCATAATTTAATGCTGACCTCACACAGGGATCAGGATTTACTTAGTATGGGGTACGAAAGACCAGAAACCTGTAAAGAGACATTGGACTGTTCTGCCTGGAGTTTGGTCTCCAGCTGAGTGTGGAAGGACATGTCGAATTCTGTCACTCAGAACAGCAAACAAATTTCACGCATACCGACCAGACTTAACACTGAGCCAGAAGACTTGGATAAAATGAACTAAATCAGTCTTTCTTTCTGGAGATCAACTCCGGAAGATTAGATGCTTAGGTCCTTACCAACACCTTTTTCACCTAAATTTTGTTCTGAACTCCCCTAAAAGCTATTCAATATTTCAAGGAAAAACACAAGTATTGCTGGCCTACTTATGATAATGAAACTGGAATATATTCTCAAAATATGTTCCGAAATCATCAGTAGAATAGGCAAATTAAACCATTTTTGTTTTTGCCCTATTTATGCTGTGTAAGCTCCATGCGTTTATATAAACCAATAGGGAAGTATTCACATATTTTTATTATTTTCAAAGTATCAGCTTCATTCCTTGTAACACAGATTAAAAATTCTCAATATGTCAAAACTAAATAATTCAAGATGACAGAAATACTAAATCTGCTTAATTTTAATGATGTCTTCAAGCAACAATCTACATTTTTGGGCAATTTTTTAACCAGGTATGCATAGACATGCCTCTCTCTCGCTTAATTTTCTTTTGGCATAGAGTTGGACCTTTCCCCATGAGCTGACCTGCCTTTGAAGTTAATTTATGCCGTTGGATCCCCTTGTCTCTCCTCAAAGTAATGGATTTTGAACCAGCGATCAAAGAACTTTTTTCTTGCCTTTTAACATATAATCCCCCTGCATTTAAGTTGTCGATGTTAAACAAACCACTTGGTCAAATCATCACCTCTATACTATATTTTTGAGCCACAAAGGGTTAAAAGTGGAGGCATTTATTCTTGAATCTAAACATAAATAAATAAGAGAAAAAAAGGTTATATAAAAGATATATATATATATTCTCTCCAATTTAGTTGTCAGTTGCAAATATAAAGTAACTAGAGAAGATATCATTTTGACTTTACTCTACAGATCTATACCCCAACATGATGAATTGATGAAGAGCAACCCATGCTTAAAAAATAAGTTTTTAAGCTGCATAGGTAATTTATGACACTTTCAGGAAAGTCAATCATAACAAATGCATGAACCTCCTCTGGGACATTTATGTTTTAACACCTCCCATTAAGTCGTTTAGAGAAAATGAACCAAGCAAAATATCCCCCCTTTTCCAACGACAATCTAAATCATATTTTAATCAAGCAAGTGCCCTTTCCAATGAACACTTGTGCTGAAAAGAGGTAGACCGTGTGTGACCTTGAGTGGTGATGTATCCATCACTGGTTTTATTTATATACCTAACTTATGATCAAGCCTTAATAAAATCCTTGCTTAAACTTTAGAGGCACTTGTCTTCAAAAGATTACACTGTCATCCAATAAGGGACAGGATGACTTTACAAGAATCAGGATAAAACATAAAAATAGCTTCTATAGCAGATTGGATAAGGTGCATCGGTTGTGACGGCCCTGAAACTGATAAATAAATTGACCAGAGTCTATATTTGTGTGGCAGAAAAATGTTTGATGCTTAAAAAGAAGAAAATAAGATATGAGTGGACCATTGGAACAGACATCACAGGTGTATATAAGCTGTAGCTAATGCTATTTATCCCAGTTCTTGAGGGCACGAACTTTGGTATTTTCATGTTTTATATTCTAAGGCAACATCTGCTCAAACCTTAAAATAAAATGTCATGGAAGAGGGGGAAAAAAAAAAACAACTTTAGCATTATATATTTCTGTTCGAACACCCTAAAGGTGTTTCAATTTGAAATGAAACAAAGGTGATGGACTTGAAATATAAGGTGATGCTAAAATATATGACTGAGATAATTAACACAGAAACACTTTAGCTTTAACACTACATTTTACAAGTTGGTGAGGAGTTATGTTTCATATTGTGGAAACAGACTGAAAATAAAATGGCTTAGTGAAACCATTACTGTGGCAATCACTGAAAGAACACCAGTGATAATCCATTACTATGCACTCAAGGCCCCTTAGAAATAGGTTTCCATTCACAAAGGTCACAGGAAAAAAAAAAAAAACACATTGATTAATATAACATGCAGATTGTAAGGGTAGGATATTTAAGATTCTGAATTATGTGAGTTCATAGCAATTTTCCTTTTTTTTTTTTTTTTTTTTGTCATACTAGTGCAATTTGAGCTTTCTTCCATTGAGTGCCTTACTAATCAAACTGCTCTCCAGATTTTGAATGTAGGTATCAGGTTTTTATTCCATAGAAAATTTTAACTGGAGAACAGCAGCCAATCAATGTGAGCAAATATCCAACACACAAATGTTGGACGGGACACGCTCACAAAGCTCTGGCTGAAATTGATTTGAAATAAAGTCCTAAAAATAAGTAAACATCTTGAAGATAGTCAGAATAACAGTGATTGATTATCTTTAGGCGCCCTTTGCTGACATCATTTCAAAGACAGGCTCTTCTTATGCTTAGAAATGATCACAGAGCAAGCCACAACCACGTAACTATTGTAATTTCATTTATCTGTGACTAATTTAAATGTCAGCTTCTTGACACTAAACAAATAAAACCTTGAAATATCATCACCCAAACAAACATTTATCTGACACTGTAATGGTAAAAGTGTCATGTCCAAAAATTTGTATTCCCACTAACTACCAAAAATTGCATCCTGCATTGAGATTCATGGATCCGGAGAGTTGGGAGGGAAGCACTGAGTCACTGCAGAACCTGACAGTGTTTTCCAGTCGGCCTAAAATGGAATACCCTTGTGCTATTCATCATACGCTGCTCAATTATGAATGTCTGAAAACTTGAACGTGCTGCAGTAATATATGTGCAGGGGATGAGAAGAGAAAGAGCTGTGCTCGGAAATCCAGAGAAACTCACACAGCTATCAGAATGCAGAAAGGATTCTTTAGAGGCTAGATGATGAAATGAAACCCCTCTTTGTCTCAAAAACAAGGCTGCACTTACAATAAATACAAAATTACACACTCATTTAAGGATTTTGCAGTGAATTTAACTGTGATAGAATTGTGTATAATGGGATACTGCTGCAAGAGTGGGTGGAACTAATAATGCATTTAAACGACGGCTAATTTTCTTTTTGATGTCCTAACATAGCTCAAAGTAATCATAGAAGAGTCATCATCCAACGTATTGTCCCCTTGCAAACCTAGTGAGATGAAATCAGCCGAAAACATTGGACTTCCCAAACTTAATTAAGGAAGTTCTCTTTGTCTAAAGAAGCCAAGTAACAGATAGGAAACATCTGAGGCTGTTTTATATCAGATATTAGAACTGTGACTAGATTTCAATTCTTTCATGGTTCTAATTACTGAAATGAGATTAAATGACCAATAGAGAAGTCTACTGTAAAAAAAAAAAAAAAAAAAAAAAAATATGTAGGCAGATGATTCATCTTTATATGAAAAAGCTTTTGTCCCAAATTACATGGTTTCATTTCTCTTGAGTTAAAGTTTCACTAATGTTGAAAAAGTTTTAACATTTGTTATGACTTCTAAAATTAAATTGTTTTTTTCTGTAATATATATTGTTATGTCACTTTTCTACTAAGACTTTTTGCTCCTTAATGACACCACTTTGTCCTTATTTCCAAGGAGAATAATGGGGAGCATTGGCACTGAGATGTGTACAGTTGCACTAGTCCTTGACCTGAGGTAGTAAAACCTTGCCATAAGCTCAATCATAGGGTCTCGTTATCTTGTACATGCATAATTAAAACCATAAAAACGCCTGCTTCAGAATAGTTTTGTCCTTGGAGGATTATTGCTGTAATAAGATACTCAGAGACAATCAGGGGTTTCCTCCCTGCTGACTTGTGTTACAGGATAGTCAAATTTTACATAAGATTTACATGATAAGATGTATAAATGCTGAATTTCTTTGAATTCATATCCACTCATTTGTACTTTGATATTCCTTAATGCTTACAGTAAATGTATGAGGTTTCACACAAATCTTAGTATTTAAGTGTCATGTTAAGTGCTTAGTTCTTGTCAGAATTATAGGTATTGTTAAAGTCATAGTTTCACCCTCTGCATTTAATTAAGCACTCAAACCATGCAGAAGATTTATGTTTGCAAATTTTCTTAAAAGGTAGAGTGAACTCCTATGAAGACATCGCAGTATCGACAAAGCAAAAAATTTTCCAAATTTCCAATTAAAAAAAAATTCCTCTGGATATATTTTTTTACATCAGTGTAATTATTGGAACACAATATAAAATACTTCAAGAAAATAACTTGACGTTAAACATTTAATGGGTAATGTAATTCATGTAATGAAGTTGTCCAATGTGTGAGAAACGTGTTGACCAGTTTAAGTAATTTTTTGGGGAATTTTTTTTTTTTTTTGTCCGCAATATTCTAATCAAGAAAAAAACAAAACCAAAAACTCACATCCACAAGCACAAAAGTCAGGACTGGAACAAAAGTAAGAACAGCTGTTCTAATTAGTTCAGTATTGAGTCCTGACATAAGTTATACAAACAAATAAATAAATCGAAAAGACTCTCAAGTGGAAGTTGAAAGCTGCCACTGTATAAACTACTAACAGACATGCAACATTTCAGTACAAAATACATTTTTATTGTCACCATTCCCAGTGAACATTTTGTATTTGTAAGATTCAATAATAATTTCATTTCTTTACATTGCTGTTTCGGTTTGTTCAGTTATTTAGCACATTACATATGTTTGTAGTTTTCCCCTGTCAGCAGTGCCAGAACTCTTAAACACTGCCGGTCAAACATCTGGGTACATTTCCCAAGGCTTTGACTGGTACTGTATATTTCGTCCTATAAAACAGTTTAATAATAGATACCTGATCAAGTTCAGCTTTCAGTGCAGCTTTTAATGCTTTATAGATATATTTTTTTGTTCTAATTTCAAAAACATTATTGTGTATTAACATGAATTAGGCTAACGTGATTTTTAATTGTCTTTCTCCAAATGTACAGAAGCAAATCTGAGACGCTTTGTTACCATGACCAGCTCAACTTTAGACATAAAGGACGGATTGATGGATTGAACTAGATTGATGGACAAAGATTTAAAAACACAAGAAAGCAATGGTACAGTTAGTTAAAATCCACTTTTTTAAAGGTATTGTTGGAGTTCAACAAACTGATTTTAAAATACATAAGCACTGTGCCAAAATGTGGAAGAGCTATTAAAATTGTGCGCATCTATAAAATGAAAATATGTAAATCAGTTTCGTGGCTTTTTAGGATCAACTTGTGAATATAATTCACAGCTCTGTTATACCGTCTCCCAACAAAGTGGAAGAAAACAAGCACATGAAAAATATATCTATCCATTACTGTGTGCAGTAAGCGCTTCTGCAATAAAACATGCCATTGATATATATTTACTTAGCATTGGGGACGCTGAGAATGTATTCAAGTCTGAAAAGAAATGGCAATAATATAGTTTCTTTCATGATGAAATTAGTTATATTCTGTTCTGAGCAAACAATGAGATGGAAATGTCCTCGCTAAAGAGGTATCTGTGGCATCTGCTTAAAATGGACCCAGGTTTTAGTCAAGTGTGGCATATTGCCTTAGCAGTCGACACCAGCTTGACCTTCTTCACAACATCATACAAATCTTTTAGGAGACTTTTAGTGTATTTTAACGTCACAATTTGCAATAGCCTATTAACATGGAAAAAAAAAAAAAAAAAAACGGGTATAAACACAAAAGAACCTTTAATTTATCCAGAAAAATAGTACTAAGTGAGTATGGTCCTCCACCAAGCCATTGTGGTTACTAATTTATTTTTCCCTTTTTGCTAACAATGGACATTGTTTTTTTTTGTTTTTTTTTTTTAAATTAGAACCTCTAATGGTAAGGAAACCTTTGGAAAATTTCTGGGATTTCCGGGACTTCCTCGTTAAATAAGGGCTAAAAATGACAGAACGAAGCATGTATAGAAGATAAAAAGGATGAATTCACTTTTTAGACCAGCTCAGCTGCTAGATTAGTTTATTTATTTCTAACAGAATCCTTTAAAGTTTGAATTCTACCCATGCAGGAGCAGCAATTTTCAAGATGTTCAATCAACAGGGCAACATTGGGGTATAAATAAATAAATAATTTGGTCACATTTGGCCCCTAGACCACACCATGGTTAAACTCCAGTCCTTTGGAACCACTAGCCTGCAGATCTGAAAGCCGTAAATGTCATCCTGCACCAACATGCACGAAACAACACAACTCCAACACAAATGTCTAGTAATTACATGTTAAATTGAGTCACCTGAGTTAAACCAGAAAAATAAAAAATAATAAACCACATTGACTAAATCCAGCTGTGTCAGTTGTGAAATATTACTTTTACTAGTTTGATATTTACTTAAAATGTCCACGATGAAAAATATTGCATTGTTTACTATTAAATATTTAACATGATTACTTCCTCTGTAGGAATAATGACCTTGTCTGGTGGAGTCAACAATAAAACACTTCTCTCATTTAAAAAAAAAAAAGAAATCTGCTAAACTTGTCTGCAACACGTAAGCTCACACTGATGCATTATTTAGCAAACAAGCAGCATCTTCAACGTCAGTGGCGTTCCAAAGGAAACAATATATATTACAGTGTCAGACCACTTGTGTTTTGCTTGCTACTTTTTTCTTCTCATTCTTACCTTTTTCTGTACTCTGCACATGAGAGTTTGGGTCTCATCATGTTGATGTCATTAAACTAGATCAACTGGGCAAAGGCAAGACCCCCCCATTTCCACTGAATTCTTCTATTCTATTCTATTCTATTCTATTCTATTCTATGCTTTAGTCATTTAGCAGATGCTTTTATCCAAAGCGACTGACTGATGTGTGTGTGCTGCATTCAGACTGCGCTGCGGTTTCATTCTGAACATCTGGATCAGATGCAATCTGCATAGCTGCATCAGTGACATCACAAAATTCAGTCATTCTTATCTTTTTTTTTTCCTTATCAAAATGAATTTATTAAATAAATCAAAACACATTTTAAAGTCAAATGTCTTTAATCAAATTTTGAATGAAAAATGAGCAGCAAGATCATAAATCTTCTGTTATGATGTTTTTTCTGATAGGTATATGACCCAATGGGTCTTTTATGACAGCTTACCAGATGTGATGTATGCCTTAATAAGCATATTTTTTGTATGATAATAAGTTAGTTATATCACATGATATGAATGTAATGTATGTTTTGGCTCTTCCTGCTCAGTGTTGTCTGTTTAATTCTTTTCTGTCGACTGCACATTTTAATATGCTGACTAAAAATAACAAAACAGTATGTGGCAACATCAGTTATGCTATGTGATCATTTGCATGTTTGCCTTCCAATTCTGACAACCATAAATGCAGCAAAAGGGATAATCACACATTCTTGAACAAAATTCTATTGATACTATGGAAAATTGTCCATCTCCATGTGCACACACATGCACACACATAAGCAAAGATAACTTATTAGCATAAGCCGCAGTAGTAAAGCTAAGATGCTATTCCATCTGCATGGAGAAAATACATTTACATTTAGAACTGTTTTAAAGATTCAAAACCTAAATTTACATTCAAGTGAAATAAAAAAAATAAAAAAATAAAAAAGTGCATAAACATACAGTACATGGGTCCAGTTTGAGCCTAGTGTGCTTTGATTTGGTTCAAACTTTCTTGGAAACACTGACTCCTCAGTGACAGTAGTGTGACAGGACCACAGATAATGGCTCTCAAATGCCCTTCCTCCAACAGAACTTCACTTTGAAGTCCAGTCAAGGGATCAGGCAGAACATTTTAAGAAGTTAATCCCTAATTTCTACTCAAATGCACACTATCCGCTTAATATTTACCACAGAGAGGTCTCTAATTGTCCTGCTTACGAGTTCAAATTTAAAGTGCCATGCTGACACTTTATGGGACCACAAGAGAAATATAGGCTGTGTGATGATTAAAATAAATAAATAAAATGAATAGAGGGTGTAAAATGTTCGCAAACGATATAATTAGCATACCTTTGAAAGGGGAAAAATAACATCCTTTTTTCCCCAGCTGTGACAAGGTCATGGTGTGTAAGTATGATGGTTTAATTAAATTTGCTGTCCGTAAAGTTTTTGAGGAACATTATGCAAATTGGGTTTAATTATTGCCCATTCCAACTGTCATCAAAGTCGCCGTCGAAAAGGGAATAAAACTAGTCTCATGTGATTTTTTGCCAACTCGCTCCTTCCCCCATGTCATAAGAAAACTTAGACGTACAAGTCGTTCTAGTTGTTCACAACGGCTGAAACTTTTGTCCCCAGATATGTCTTGTGTCCTAGAATGACTAAAATACTTACGTAGTCATTGACTTACTAAACTGTGAAGATGGTACATTTTTTTTCGCTCAAACTTTCTGAATACAAGATTATATTTTTAAAAAATGTTGCAAATGTTTCCAACTCAATGGAAGTTTATTGATATGTTTTAAGAAAAACTCTTGACGATTGCTCATTTTATTGCTCCTTAGCAATATTGCAGTGACAAAGTAACATTGTGGTGGGAGTGCTTTAAGGAGTACAACAGGTCATCTGATGCCTGGAAGGTTGAAGGTACAAATACTGCTCCACCAGTCAATCTGTTGTTGATTCCCTGGCAGGACAGTTCACTGTCCTTGCCTCCAGTGTCGGCGTCTCTGGTGTATGAACGTGAATGAATGCCCCACATTGGCTGTCGTGTTTCCGTCAGTGTGCCCCAGGGCAGCTGCACAGCTAACCATCACCAGGTATGAAGGAGGAGTAAATGAATAATGGATTCAATGTAAAGCGCTTTGCTGTGCCTTGGAAAGCGTGATATAAATCTAATCCATTGTTAGTATTATAGACTTTCACCTGCTTTTCATGCAGTAAGCTGCTTGTAAATGTCTGTACACGCCAATAATGAGCAAATTCATGTCAGAGGACGAGCCAAGATCGGCTCATGAAAATAATACAAGAAGGTACTTCCACAGTTTTACCTGAAAAAGCCAATACATTTGCATTTCACCGACTTACCTGCTTAACTGTCTTTCTCCTTATCATCTCATTTCATGTGTGCTCCTTCAAAACATTCCCTCTTAACAAGGTTGTCTTTAATGTTCCTTAATTCTATCAGCTGAAAAGTCAAATAGCTTTAAAGAGTGAACCAGCAGCAGTGCCATCAGATATATATATATTTTTCGCTTCTTCATTTTATTGCATATTTCTGCACAAAAAATCAGTTTAAACTTAATGAAAAGCCTAGGAAAGGTCAATATTATTCATTCTTTAAAACCTTCACTAAAGTAACACTTAGTACCTATTCAGTGTTATCCATTACTGACTAATAGCTCCTGATGGGCTAAGCTGATCATAATAAGATGGCTCCATTCTGCAGCCACTTTGCATGTGAGTGATATCTTGCATCATGGAAAGTCTTCAGTTGAGAAGACAGTAACTTATAACCTTCGAGAAGAAAAAAAAGGAAAAGAAAAAGTAAATGTGCAGATGGAAAATGGTAAAAATCTTTTTTTTTTTTTGTGATCAGCTCCCTGCTTAGTTTCCTGCCATTTTCTGCAGGTGAAATGCCAGCAATTCAGAGGCTTTTACTTTGAAAAGGAAAGTAAAGGTTAAAACTCTCTGTTCCATCATTCAATTTGTTCTTTACTGGTTTGTTGGCTTTTTATTTCTTTTAAACTATATTGATGCCATTACTTTATTGGATCCTTTAGATTGCTCTGATTTTTTCATCTAATGCATATTTTAAAAGATCATTAAAACAATTTTAAAAAGAGAGAAAAACATGTTTGGGGATGCAGTTTGTTGTGCGTTTTTCCCTACAAGTATTAGTAATGTAATGTGATTTGAACTGAACATGCTGGCAGAGAGAGTAAAATATAGGTATTGGAAAACATGTTTAAAAACGTTGATAGTTAACTATTAATCAGCCCATTTACGGCTACGCAAAAGCACATTTTTTTTAGTTCAATGTCAACAGCGCGTGTAGATTATTAAAACTTGAGACAGACAATGGGCGCACTGTTGTGTAGGGAAACATCATCTGCTTCCATTTGAACCTCTATAATAGAGTCTGGAAATGCCAGCTTAACTGCCAAACAACTTCCTACTTCACATGAAAAATGCATTTTTGCATGCCTTATAAAGCATACATCACAATCTTTGGCTAATTCAAAGAAAAAAGAAGCTAGTTGTGACTAAAATTCATTCAAGCTCAAAGGGCATCGACTGTGGCTGCACACTTAAAAATCAAATATTGGCACAAGCTGCCATTCCGGTCTCAGGGAATTACACATCTGGGTAGGGAATTAGATATCAAAATGGAGATGCACAGGCTTTGATGCCTGGGACTTTTGATCAAATATTGATTATATGGAATGGTAGGCTTGTTGAAACTGGAAAGGAATCCCAAATCCATACTGTGGAATGTGTGAGACGCAGGCCTCCCCAATTTAATTATTATTTCCTTGAATGAGATCAGCTCTCCAGTTGAGCCATGTCAGCTCCTCCTGAAAAGAATCTGCCAGAGGAAGTAAGGACTTTAATTTGCAACTTTTCACTTTTCATTTCCGCATTGCTGGTTCACCCTGAAAGCTGAAGCAGAGACATATTCCAGCATGAGTAATGGCACTGGTATTTGGATTTATCATCAGTGACAGAAAGGAAAAAGAGGGAAAATGCCTACGTCTGAGACTCTTTGGGCAACTGTTGAGGCATATTTTGAATTCAAATGAGAACTTTTTATCACCCCTTTTTTACATTTCTCCCATCCCAAGTAGTGGGCAGCATGTGCAAATGCAAATGTTCCTTAATTTTGGCAAGCTTAGCAAATTATTTTTCTCCAAAAGGATTTTTTTTTTAAATTGTATCTATGCAAATGAGATGTCAGCACTGCATCTTTGAAATCTCATGGGCTTTTATGGACATTCATGGAGGAAAACATGCATGATCCACCAGCTGACTCAACATCTCATGCAAGGAAGTACCACAAACTCAGATTTTTACATCTGACACAGCTGACTCAAGTATGGGGTTATGAAATATTGATATGGCAGCTGTTTTTTTTTTGGTTTGGTGGTAAAACCAAAGTGCAGGTTAGGAACAAAGAGGAGTGCATGAAGTACACATGTGTATGCAAATAAGTGCTGGAAAAAAAAGGTAATTTTCATATAAAGGTAACTTTTCTTTTTGCTTGCATTTCTTTCTAATTAATAATTTTATTTATTTTTTAAATTCTTTGTTGTGTATCTGTGTGGATGCAAGCACATCGATGTGAGAGGAATATAGCAACAGAAATGAGCCTTAAGCCCTGCTCTCATGAGACCTTCATTATGTGTGGACCTTAGGTAATTAAAGAACTATGAACAAACTCTGGAGTTGGCAAATCAGATAAACATTCACCAACATCATCAGTGTTCTTCATACAATTCCACATTTATCACTGAATGATGAAGCTTTGCTGTATTTCACTATGGCTTAGACTGTTGACATCATGTAAATTAAAAAAGGAGTGACAACATTACAGACGTGTCGGATTTACATCTGATTAGCAACAGTGGTATATCCACATTTATTATATCGAACCTTACATCTCTGGTTGTGCGATTTGCACATTTTGATTGAAATGACAGGATGAAAGCTACAAATCTCAGATGCTGCCAAAATAATAATATGTTATTGCATACACAAAGGTCTCTGAATCCAATATATGTGGCTAGAGTTTTGAGATACAGACTTTGCAGAAGAAGTCAGTCTTTTCTTTTGATCTTTGTCATAATCCTGAGAGTTGAGTTGTCAATCAAAATAAAGGTCAGGAGAAATCAAATAAAACAGTAAAGACTCAAGGCCTCTGGATTTTTAGAGTTGAGGAACAAGTTAGAAAGAGCTCCAAATCACAAACATCATCATAATGTTTATTTCATTTATACATTGTCTTATTTAGTCCTCTCATTTTGCATCAATAAAAATGTTTCCTAAAGTTATGGGTGTACTGATGCCATAACCATTATTTCCTGATTTCTTTCAGACTGACTTTTCAAACCATTTATATATGTAAAACTTCCATGATGTCCCCAACAAATAATGTAGTTTGGGTGATGGAGGAGGCAACTTTGTCAAACAGACAAAATGTGCATAAAAAGCTTTTTTTCCCAGACTTGAAAAGGAACAAATTTATTTTTTATATGAATAATTCATTTTTCTTAACATCTGAAGCTCACTGCTATGTTTAAGTGTAAAGATATCCACAACAGATCTGGTAAATCAGGCAATTTGAGGAAACAATTGAGGAATAAATACAGGCCTTTAAAGAGTTCAAGGCCTTTAAATTAAATTTGATAAAGCAAATGTTAAAAAAAAGTAAGATGCCAGAGATTACATCAATAACGAAGGCTATTCCCAACATGACATTTTTTGACTGAAGGGATTTAATCATGTTATTAGTAGCCTGTCACCATATTACAGAACCCATACCAGCAAAGTTGCACCATTTTCTGAAGGAAGAAAACAGAAAACATTACTATGTTAAGAACATTTTAACCATCAACTTTACCACTCATAATGTAGTGGTACAGGTAATGTCTCTTTATTATCTCCCTGTTTAACTGAGCAGTGCCTCGATGGCAAGTAAAGTAAGTTTGCACAATGGCCTGCCTATAGCAGATGCATGTGATGAATAGCCCAAGATTTTGGGCCTTCTGAAAAAGTATTCTTTGTATAGAATCTCTGCAAGTCTACTTCCTTCATCCTGGGATACATAACTCATAACTCAGTTTAATACCAACAAAGTTTGAGCCAACAAAAGATGTGCAGAGATGGAAGGGCAACAACTAGACTTTCATGAAACAGATGTATTCAGGTAAAGGGAGCACTGTAATATCAGACTGCTGGTAACATGTATATATGTACTGTATATTGGGTCACCAACAGACATAGGATTGAAAGTATACTAAAATGAGAAAAGTCATCGGGGGAGAAAGTTATAGAAGGGCCAAGCTGCAAAATGGAGACTGTGTGTTGAGATAGCAGATGAGCTATCCCTGCTACTACTGAGCACTACAAACATTTCCATCAACTTACCTCCAGTATGAGACCACATCTCAGGATGACAATCCACCGCAGCATTAGAAATTAAAGTGCATTTTCCCACTGTGGCTCAAATGTCACACAGACACCTTTCAGTAATGTGGAAAGCATTTAGCATTTAGGTCAGTCTCAAATATGGCACATTAAAAAGGAAACATGCTCATAGCTGATTATTTTGAGAAAAACAAACAGAAAATGATTTTCAGAAATGTGACTGATATACACTCTCCAAAGACTTGTTACTAAAAACCTTGTTATTAGACTTGTTAAATTGCTTGTTTGTGTAAATAGTAAATTAGCCAATAATGCAGCAAAAACTCAATACATTTAGACATGTAGACATGATCAAAATGACTAGCTAAAATTTAAACTGAGCATCTGTATGAGGAACCAATATGAACAAACTGTTCCTGGTGCCACTCTGAGTATTTCAAAAACAGTTGACCTACATAGGACTTTTACGGAAAACCTCTCATGGTTTACAGAAAATATCCAATGAGCAGCAGTTGTATGGGCAAAAATACGTTGTTGATGTCACAGAACTAAAGTAAATGGTATACCATCTGTGGTACACTGGGAAGCCCCAATCCTAACATGCATCATCCCAAAACAGTGAAAAAATATTTTTTTTAAAGAATACAAATGATTGGCATCCTAACCAACAGCAATCCGAAGCCCTCGAAAAACCTTTTGGACGACAAGAAAACCATGAGAACAACACTGTTCTCATGCTAAGGGTTCTCCTGCTAATTTTTCTGCTTCAAGGAAAGCACAAAATGAGACATGAAAGGAGAGGCTCCACTGATTGCAATGAAATCTGCCTCACTGCAGGACAAAAACCCTGAAAGCTAGCAGCCAAAGAGTAGGAAAAAAAGAAAAAAAAAAGAATACATAATCATACAGAATGTCTTACTTGCTTTTTTATGGTCAAATGTTTTATTGCTCCTCAAAAGCATTGCTAATGTGTTCTCCTAGGACTCTTATTTGTTTAAAATGATTCAGTGATGTCCTGACATGAAGATGAAAGAAGTTTATTGTGAAGTAGTAAGTCTTTGATATACCATCTTGGGATTCACATTTTAAGGCCCGTTTCCATCATCACCTATGAAGACCAGCCCGGCACCACTCCTCCTGGATTGCAGGTGTTTCCATCTGGAGCTTCCTGGGCTGAGTAAACACTTTTTTAGTACCTAAGAATGCATACTCTGCAGAGTCAGGCTGAAAATGTGACATGTACAATTTGCAGGACACAGTTGGCCAAAAACATGACGTCATAAGATGAGTCATAAGGCCGACTCCCACAAACAACATTGGGTCATAACAGCAAACAGCAACACAATGGCTTTTCTACTGGGTCTGTTCATGAATCTTTTCCTCTTTATAAGCCACCGATCGAACCGCAGGTAAAGCATCACCTCAATGTCTTCTATTGTTTTTGTGCTGTGTGTGTCGCAAACAAATAAGTTCATGGTACTTACGAGATGTCTGCAACATTGACCCTGCCCATAATGAGGGTGCCTCAATTGTCATGGAAATTATCAAAACCAGGTAGTGTGTTGTCAGCTGAAATGGGGTAGGGCTTAGTAGGTGCTTTTTGAAAAGAGCCTCTAGTTACTGGGGACTAAGGGTGCATTCACATCAGAATAGTTGGCTAGACTTGGTCCGATTGGGAATTCGGCTCAGAAGTAGGGGTATGTATCCATGCGGACCAATATCGCGTTCATGCTGCACTTTTGTCAAACAAGCCAAACCATTACAATAATATATCCCTATTCTCACCAAAGGTGGTGCTGTACTAGTACTTAGCAAAAGAGAGGACAAGACCACATGAAAAAGAAAACTCAATCTCCTCCAACTGGAAGCTGAACAGTGAGACAAAATTTTTACTGACTTTGTTTTTTTTTTATTTTGTCTTATGCAGGTGTAACCCAAATGTAAATATCACCATGATAAATTGTATAAAAGCTCCATAAAAGGGCTAAACTACTAATTTTAGCAGTTTTGCTTTGTTCTGTCAGCAACTAAAGGGTTAACTCAGCATGCATGGCTCTCAGCCAATGAGCTGCTGATAAACAGCACATTGTACCACCCATTTCCGTGTTGAGCAATGGTGGCTCTTAGCCAATGAGCTGCTATGAAACGGCGCAGTGTCCCAACCACTATTTCCGTCTCAAGGAGCGGGCCTTCCTCTCCCACTTTTCGCACGCAAGCTCTAAACTAGCTGACAACAGAGATGGAATTTTGCAGAAAAAGATGCAGAACTGGTGTTTAATGAAGAGTTATGAATTATTTGTTGATGCAGAACAAAGTTTTCAAAGTTTTACAATGAAACGGATTGACAGGTTAAGAAAATATTAATCATTTTTGCTTCTTTTTGCACTCCTAGTCAGAGAAATTCAAAGGTTCCAGGTAGCGCCATTTAATGTTCGGCGTTGTGGTCTTGTGAGATCATTCAATTCACAAGTTTGTGGTTTACACAGTATTTTTGCACATTGTGATGTTAATGTGTGGTACATGGTTATAAAAGTGTTTGAGAAGTAGATGTGCAGTGTTTCGTTGAATGAAGTATTTTGTTTTTGCTGCTTTGAAAATATGCAGGTGCAAAGATGATATTGAAAAGAAGCCTGTGCACAAGACAATGCATATTTTGGATTTCTCACTTCTGTTTTAATTGTCAACATTGTTAAATGTTACAAGCAGTGTTTTATATGAAAATTTGTGAAATGTAATTTGAAGACTTAGTGTGTTTATGGCACTGTTGTTTACAGGTCAGGTTTCTTTTCTTCCCCCTTGTTTTCCTTGTTGGGTGGATCGATTTCGACTGCGAGCCAATCCCTCATACAAACTGGTTGATATTTTCCCCTGCTGCACAACACAGTGTGGTAGGCCAGCTGCAACAAAACAAGGACATTTCCCCACCATAATACACTTACTCCCCTTTTTGTATACACACATTCTACTGGGACTTTTGGACATTTTACTTGGAGGCCTTAGAGACTTTTGCGGACTTTACACGTTCACCCACAAAAAGTAGATTTGGTGTGGGATAGTGAAAGACACTTTTCAAATCATATGTTCTGTTGCAAAGAAATGCTGTAATCTATGCATTGTGAAGTTATTGCAGTGTTGCTGTTCTGACTGTTATTTTAGATTTAGCCTTATCTGTGTATATAGAAGGGTGCATCCAGGTAAGATTTTATAGTCACTTATAGCTTAGTGATTACGTGATTACTGGCTGTTGGTAACAACGGATTTTGATTTGAAATTGTTATTTTTTTTCCTTCTTTTCTTTTACCACTTATTTTATGTTTCCCACAATTCTATGTTAAACAAAAAAAGAAAATACAATCAGCCCGGGATATCAAAATTCCAAACCTTTGTATGAGTCTCATTCTTTTCATTTGTCCTGTAAGTAGTCGAACCTTTGGCCCAATCATTTACTTCCCTTAACTCCTGTTGGAATTTAACCCAGTTGGATAGAGCTGTAGAAACAAGTGAGTTACACAAGTATACCGCAGAAATACACTGCAACAATGGACACAGAAGGAACAACAGATGAGGCAGGGAACCCTTATCGCTATTGCTTTGTATTTACCCACAATGCAATCGTATGCCAAATGCAGGAAGTGACTTTTTTTTGTAGTCCGCTTCTCGTATTTGGTCTACATGAAATGGACTGAGACCTGCGTTTGAAGGTGGACCAGGTCCGCTTCTTTGATCTGAATCAGTTTTTGTTTGGCGTGTTCACATTTCCCCAAACAAAGCGAACTTTCAGAGCAAACAGACTAGGAATAGAATCAGAAAGGCTTATGTGAATGTACCCTAAGTCAGTGGTTCCAAAACTTTTTCTAATGGGCCCCCTGTTAATTGAAAACTTTAATATAGAGCTGTGCCCACCCCACTGCCAGTAATGTATACACCCACAAACTTGCATTGAAACTTACAAAAAGAATGGTAACAGCACTGTTTGACGGGAAGAATTTTTCATTTATTGGCTGCTGGTTCGTAAGTCATAGTTAAAACCATATCAGTGGTGAAATGAAGTATTAATTTCTCCATATAGGGAAAGGCGTTTTAGACCTAGACATCTTGCATGCTACATTATTTAAAGCAAATTGGACATTTGATTGGACGGATGCTGCTTTGATAAAATGATTATGCTGTAGAATAACAGTTGAGTGGATTTATTCTGAGGTAATCAACAAGCCTTTGTTTGTATTTCAGAAGAAAAGTATTGTGACTTATTTGGCTTTATACTGTATGATGCTAAAAGGTGAAGACAAATGACATGCTGTGGTTTCTTCATTACCCACCATTGTACTAGTCAAGCCCAGTGAAACATATGCCTTGTCATATTTTTTTGTATTCTTCTTAGTAGTTGAAATTTCTGCTGTTGATTCATCATTCTTTGCCCTTTGTTCGTCCTTCTGTACTTTTAAAAACTTGACTGTGCTTTGCAAAAAATCCAGAAACTATATGTTTTATTTAGTTGACCTGCCCCCCCCAACCCTCCCATTACTCTGAGTAGAACAATGTAAAGCCATCTCATCTTGGGTCATCTCATCCACATCTTGCTCTTTCTTCTGTGAACACAGAGAATGGTGGACCCAGAGAAACTGCCTCATTTCGCCCTTGTCTCTTTTTTTTTTAAACAATCTTATTGTATTAAAACTGGGAAAAGCTGCCAAGTGAACACAGACTAACTACAACCCCCTAAGGAGTTACAATTTAGTCACTCTGCAAGTAAAATCAGCCATATGTTTTGCCTGCTTCATTCACCTGCATCAAAACTCAAAGGTTTATTTTATTATCATACATTTTTGTTTACATATTTATGCTACTTTTATATTCTAACTTGTGTTCATGTTTGTGAGGTGAGTGGGCCCACTGAATCAATTGAATTTATCTTTCTTTAATCACAAGGGGATTTCTGTACTGCTTTTCATCTTTGCACTGAACTGCAGTTTAGAGTACCCAGCCTTTCTGGAGTCCTTGGAGGGAGTGTTCAAAGGTGCTCCCTCTGGGGACTCCCTTGTTCTGCTGGGGGACATCAATGCTTACTTGGGTGATTACAGTGAGACCTGGGGGGAGTGATTGGGAGGCATGACCCCCCAAGAACCCAAATGATGTTTTGTTATTGGACTTCTGTGCTCGTCATTAAAATTGTCCATAATAAAAACAGCGCTCGAACCTAAGAGTGTCCATATACCTGGCACCAGGACTCCCTGGGCCTCAGTTCAATGATCGATTTTGTAATCGTATCATCAGACCTGTGGCCACATTCCTTGGACACTCTGGTGAAGAGGGGAACAAAGCCGTCCAGTGATTGCCGCCTGGTGGTGAGTAGGCTCAGGTGGTGGGGGAGGAAGCCGGTCAGATCTGGTAGTCCCAAACCTGTTATGAGACTCTGCTGGGAACATCTGAGAGAGTTCCCCATTAGAGCAAGGTTCAATTCCTATCTTTAGCAGAGCTTCAACCATGTCCTGAGTGAGGCGGGGGACATTGAGTTTGAGTGGGCTGTGTTCCGGGCCTCTATTGTTGAGGCGGCCAGCCGGAGCTGTGGAATGCAGCTTTGGCTGTCACCAAGGCAAAAACTTGGGCGTGAGAGGAGTTTGCGAGACCATGGAGAATGACTTCTGGATGGCTTCGAGCCAATTCCAGTCCACCATCTGGCAACTCAGGAGGCAGAAGCAGTGCTCCGTCAATACTATGTACAGTGAATATGGGGAGCTGCTGATTTCAACTTGGGATGTTGTGCATCGGTGGAAGGAATTCTTTGAAGACCTCCTCCATCCTACCAACATGTCTTCCGGTGAGGAAGCAGAGTTGGGGTACTCAGGGGTGGACTTTCCTATCTCATGGGCTGAAGTCACTGAGATGGTTAAAAAGTTCCTTGGTGGCAAGGCCCGGGCAGTGGATGAGATCAGCCCGGAGTTCCTTAAGGCTCTGGAAGTGGTGGGGCTGTCCTGGCTGACACGTCTCTGCAGTATCGTGTGGTCAGGGACAGTGCCTCTGGACTGGCAGACTGGGGTGGTGGTCCCTCTTTTTAGGGACGGGGGTCGGAGGGTGATTCCAATTACAGTGGAATCACACTTCTTTGCCTCCCTGGTAAGGTCTATTCAGGGGTCCTGGACAGGAGGGTCCATTGAATAGTCAAATCTTAGACTGAGGAGGACCGTGTACCCCGGGGACTCCTGTGGGGGGGTATGCGGTACCGGTCTCTTTGTACGAGCTGTACGACAGGTGTCAGCTCGGTCTGCATTGCCGGCAGTAAGTCACATTTGTTTCCAGTGAGGGTTGGACTCCACCAAGGCTGTCTTTTATCACAGATTCTGTTCACAACTTATATGGACAGAATTTCTCGGCGTAGCTGAGGTGTTGACGGGATCAGGTTTGGTGGCCCTGGGATTGGGTGTCTGCTTTTGTGGATGACAAGGTCCTGTTGGCTTCATCTGGCCATGATCTCCTGCTCTAGCTTGAGTGATTCGCAGCTGAGTGCGACATGGCCAGGATGAAAATCAGCACCTCCAAATCTAAGACCATGGTACTCAGCCGGAACAGGGTGGATTGCTCTCTCCGGAGTAAGGTCCTGCCTCACGTGGAGGAGTTTAAATATCTCAGAGTCTAGTTCACAAGTGAGGGAAGGATGGAGTATGAAATCGACTGGCGGCGTCTGCAGTAATTCAGACTCTGCGCTGGTCTGTTGTGGTGAAAAAGGAGCTGAGCCAGAAGGCAACACTCTCGATTGACCAGTTGATCTACATTCCTACCCTTACCTATGGTCATGAGCTGTGGGTCATGACCAAAAGAACAAGATCTCGTTTACAGGCGGCTGAAATAGGTTTCCTCTGCAGGGTGGCCGGGCTCTCCCTTTGAGATAGGGTGAGGAGTTCAGGCATCCGGGAGCGGCTCAGAGTAGAGGAACTGCTCCTCCGCATTAAGAGGAGCCAGTTGAGGTGGCTCAGGCATCTGGTTAAGATGCCCTCTGAACGCTTCGCTGTTGAAGTGTTCCAGGCACGTCCCTCCAGGAGAAGACCCCAGCAGAGACCCAGGACACGCTGAAGGGATTGCCTTGGTATCCTCTCCGCAGAGTTGACAAATGTGGCTCTGGAGAGGGAAGTCTGGGCTTCCCTGCTTAGACTGCTGCCACCGTGACCCGACCCCAGAATTACAGCAGTAGAAGATGGATGGATGGATGGAGTCCTCTCTGATTCTTGTTTATTTCCTTTTAGATAAAAAGAGAGTGCTTGCTGCTGATTTATTTCATCAAGTGTTTACTGGAAAATTAGATTATGCAGATTTAGTGTTCACTTTGTACAAGTAAAATGGCACAGCTATTCTTAATTAAACAAGGATGGCAAAGTGCATTTCTACAAGTTATAAGAAACAATGTTTTGAATATGTTTTTATTACATATTGAATTAACTGAGCTCAGGGCATCTTACCTGAATACAAAAGTTATAGGTAGGCAACAAAACCATTAAAATTGTCTATTGTGTACAAGGTCATCTTAATCGAATACAGAAACACAAACCTCAATTCTGACACCTCTGTAAGAAGATCCACTTTTTTTTGGATTTTGGATATGCATCGCTTTTTTTTATTACAGTCAGATAGATGAACACTGAACACTGATTAAAACAAACTATTTCCAAAGTATCAGCAAAACAAAAATGTTGGCCAGTACTTTAGTTTAAATACTTTCCACTGCATTCATTGTTAAAAAAGTAATTTTTTCTCCAACGATATAAATATATTTAAAAGCAGCTGGCGATCCAGTTCCATTAGGACAGCAAAAGTAATATTTAACTCCCAATGGAATTCTGAATTTCTTTCAAGGAGAGAAATTTACCTCTGGCCCACACCACTTATTGCAGTTTATGAAAAATCCTTACCCAAAAGGCTCAGATGTCCACCTTGCACTTCCTGTGAACCAAGTCCTAAAAGAGTAAATGCATGAAGCAGATAAATAAGTAAACACACTCAGCTTGATATTCTACCTTCGCACCCACCTCCTTTCATATTGTTCAAACAAGGTGAAAAGATCTACCCTTCTAGACTTCAAAAATGCATTTGATATCCCAAGCTGGACATTTGGCGCATTAATAATAGATTTTGTGATTATTTAAAAATGAATGGGGGTCTCTTCTTGCAGGACCGTTTCCTTTTCATCACCTTTATGTAGAAGCAGGCCGATCACCGACAAGGCAACAAGGAATGCAATAAAGGAGAAACTGTCAAAGCAGCACAAACTGACCTCCTTTGATGTATGCTTAAAAAGATGTACTGCATTTGTTCTCACTCCTAAAGTAGAGGTAGAGTTAAAAAAAAGTTATCTTCTTCTGAACATAATGCAAGTGAATGGCACAGTCTGATATTCATACTTTTCCTCTCCTTCATCTTCCCACACCGTTTGTTTTTTCTGTTACAACTTTTTTTTTCAATGTCCATCCTGTGCCAACATTGGACCGAATTATTGACTTGAACGATTTAGATAAAAGAATAAAGAAATTGTGCAATAGCCATCAAACACATTCTTGATCATTTGGTGTGCAAGCAGAATGAAGTCTGTTTTTCACCTTGAGTTTAGGTAAAATAGAAAGTAACAATTTTTTTTAACAATTTCATTTTAGGTCTTTCAATGACTTCTTGAATGACAGGTTTCATAGAGGGCAGAGAGGGGAAATAAGAGTTATTTGGCAAAAATGGTCAGAAATTGCCTCTGCACACTAAGTCAAATCCATTTCTCATTATTTTCCTTTCTAGTAATGCTAAGACCATGAGGGAAAAAAAGAAGACAAATTAAAACGCATTAACTCGTAACCATGTGAACAACTATCCTCCAAGTCTCCACCAGTCTCTCTGAAAGTTTTTTTTTTTTTTTTATTCCATTACTACAAATTTAAATATGAGAAGTTTAAAAATAATTTTAAATGTACTTTGAATGTCATGGCTAGCTCCAGTCAATCACGAGAAAATGCTGTTTTTTTTAATGGAAACCTAACAAGAGAAATTTGAGAATGAATCTGATACTCAACGTTCATTTTGTAGACCCATGACACCGCATATTTTCTGCTCTCTATATCAAGTCCACTTGTTTCGCTTTCCTAATTTATTGTCATAGCCACAGTTCTTCCCTGAGCTTTGAACACTGTTGAGTGATCACATTTTGTCCTTCCTTACAGAGAGCAATTAGCAAGCGTAAGGTTGAACAGCTTGAGGCCCAAGGCTGCCAACAGTCCTTTTTCCCTGTGCCTGTTGGAAGGAACCATTTTAATAATGATGTCTCACTTGACATCACCATAAGTTAAGTTCAATTATGACCACAACTGTCATCAGGCAGGAAGGACCTGTTCATGACAAGTCACAGAAAAGTAATTTTTGACCTACTAAAATGACAGGCATTCTTTAAAACAGGGCTCACAATATAATTATTGTTCTTTTTTTGTTATCCAAATGTAGTGCATATGGCTTTTTTTTTTGTTTCAAATGAACAAATATAAAATATACAAATTAAATTGTCAAAGTGACAGAATTCATTCAATCAGGGATAGCATTATCTTCTCCATACAAGCCTGATGACATTAGTGAAAAAGAACTTTGTGATTTTCCCTCCCAAAGAACATAAAATACAGAACTTCAGGAAGGGAAAAAACAACTTCATATCCTTTGGTAGAAAGATAAAACTGAAAAGCCCTTCTATGTAAGAAGATCACACATTGCAAAGCCTCAGAAAGCTTAATTCCAATACTCAAAGTGTGTTTCCTTCTTAGCATGATGCAAAAAATATGCATCAAAAGTACTATGAACTATGTTCACAGCCAAAGACCATATCAAATAACATTCCACAATTAACTTTCACATTGAAGGGAAACAGCAAGTCCCAGTAGCCACTGGTGGAGATTAAAGTAAGCGAAGTGGTGACTTTTTTTTTTTAGCAAGCATGCAGACCATTTGTAACAGTCTTTCCCTTGCAGATATTATATGAATGATAGCCCTTCATTTAATTTACCACACATGTTGACCACTGATAAACCATGTATGCCTAATGGATTGGAAAGCTCCTCTACAATTTTCTAGATGGAACCACATATTGGCATGGTACTGGATGGATCAGTGTTAAAACCATTCTGAGCATGTTAAAACCACAAGATTTTGTGGTTACAATATACAGATTCATGTAAAAACATACCAACAGCTGTTCTGTTATAAAAATAACTCACTACATGCAGTCACAATTTTTAGCTGTACTAAGAGAATGCAGCATATCATTCAAGTATCTGAGCTTAATGCATGAATTCCCTGAATTTTAGGTTACCTTATTACTCATGTTGAAGGTATTTCCTGTGGGAGAAGGTGAAGGAAGTCATTTCCTTGTACTGGAGCCATACACATTCCCCCTGCTGTCTTTATCTGCTTTGCCTGCATGTGTTTGTGTCTGCATACAAACCAATCCAGCAAAATATTAATTTGAGTCTTGCTTGCCAAGAATGGTGGTTGCAGCAGTGCTACAGCATCATCATTTTGGCTCTAATGTTCCAATGCCAAATGAATTATACTGACAGCAAATTACTGACCCAATTCTGAAAAAGAATTGCTCGACTCATTATTCTGTAACAGGTATATGGTATGGTATGATATGTCTGGCGAATAGTGCAGAAACATGTTCATAATATTGAACAGGAATCATGTGCAGGGCTCATTGTTTTCTGTATTTATTCAAACAAATCTGAATAAATATGAGAGAGACAGCTGGCAATGAGTCTAAAGGAGCTATAACCCCTGATGCTGGTGTGAGGTGACATAGTTATCGCAGACCATGCCCTGGATATGTATTTTCTTGTTTACTTTGCAGTGTGAAGGATGTTTCTGGACTGCAACCTTTTTGGCAGTGTGTGCGTTTTGCAACCAACCCGTGACAGCATGCAGGGTGTCAAAGAGCTGCAGGGATATGGGTTTCAGTTGGCAAGACTAAGAATGTAACAATCAGGACAAATTAAAGGGGACACCTTTTCAGTCGATGCTTTTCTTTCGATTGATTAAAGTGCCATTTCAATGCAACCACAACAATGAGACAAGAACTAGGAGTTACACAGTGCCTCCGTGCTTTATACAGTATGGATGATGGAAATACTTGCGATTGGTTTCCACAGTTGAGCCCAAACTGCGGTTTATAGCAATTTGATGGTTGCTGGTATCACAAATGCTGGCACATAATCTTTGACTGGATTCAGGAGTCAGTGGTTGGTTACATAGATTACACTACCTTTTACATAAAATGTTTTAAAGTAAGAAAAAGTAACACAAATTTAAAGTAATGTCTGGCACATCTGTATTTGTTTACGCACTGTTGCACTTTTATTCACATTTGTACAGTACATATCCATAAAAGCATGTGTTTTTGTTGGCAATTGCTGATATCTGACTTGTCTTTCAGATACCTGTGAAAGAAAGTATTGATGGTGATTGACAGACAATGTGTATAAAGGTGGAGAGTGTGATTAGTGGTAAAAATGGCCCCTTTAACTCACCTGACTGGTGTCCTCTCCTGGGTGTTTAGTAAAATGTTTCCCCAAGGGCCTGAACACTCTATAAATGGTTTGGGAGAGGCCATGAGACAGATGGGTGGGGTTTAGATTAATGGCACTTGGGTTTATGTTGGGGAAATGATTTTAGATTTAGTTACGTGTATTTATATTAAATTTGGGTAGGTCGTAGGTAGTTTTTATATTTAGAAGATCCATTTAGAGTTATGTCTGGAATGTATTAGAATGTTGTGTTTTATGTGATGGGAAGCACCTCTGTTGGGTGGAAGTGGTTTAGCCCAATCAGCAGCAGAGGATATAAAATGGTGCCACTTGACTCATTGGTGAAGACTACTGGTGGAGGCTAAGCTGTGCCACAACAGTCTGGTCAATTACGTACCCCAAACCAATAGACACCTTTGTAATGTAGTCTTTTGAGTGGGTTCATTGTTTCTTCACAAGCGGTCTTCCCAAATTTTTATTCATTTAGAAAAAAACAACAAAAATGCAGTATATATATCTAATCTTTGAATCTCAATATATTTAGAGAACTTACTCAAAACCAGGATTCGCAGATGACACAAGAAGTTTTTGTATTCAATTTGTGTTCAAACTTCTGACTGGTCAGGTATACAAGTAAGGGGCAGCACAGTGATGAAAAATAGAATCGCCGCCAAAGATAGTCAGCGATAAATTTATGCAGCAAAACCAGTCAGAATCATCTCATATCAAGATATGAAGTTCTTTCAACAAGCACAAGAAGCAGCAAATGAAGTGGTTGCTGTCAGAGTGTCTCAGAGCAAACAACAAACAATGCTGCTTTCAGCAGTGATGAAAGAAATGCAACAGATCGTCTGCATCGCTGGGAAAATGTTATATATTACCTGAATAAATGCACAATGCTGGCTAATTAATGCAGAAATATTTCAAGAAACATAAGGAACCTCATGGAAGCTAAAAGAAAATATAACCTCAAAGTGGAATGTTTTTAGAGACAAACCCCTTTAGAGTCTCACTGATCACTGATCTGTTGTACCTTTTATAATTAAAGTCACAAATATGTCACAAATCACATCGTTAATTTAGGTACATTTACTAATTTATTGTGAAAAGGTATTTATTTAAAGATTTTTTTGAGGCAAATCTAATTTTAAACAGCAAAGTCATCATTGATGAAATAATCAATTAAAATTAATTATTAGAAAATTGAGTATTTTGCGGCCATTTCTTTTCAATTTTGGTTAACATTGCCCGAATCACATGTAGCCATTTTATGAGTAGAAATCTTAATATCGGCCGCCTTCAAAAGCCATACAATACCATATATTTTAGATATAATGTGTGACAAACTATGTTCTCTTCTGCAAAGTGCCTGGTACGTCAAATATGCTCATAAAGGCAGGTGTCATTGCATAAACAAGAACACAATTTTGTTGTTTCCTCTTCTCCTTATTACTAATTATTATTATGAGCAACAGCTCAGTGTTAGGTAGACACTAATTCAGGAATGTAAAGACTATTCATGTGTTCATCTCATTGTTGGAACCTTAGCCTGAGGTAATGATTAAACCAAAGATTTCATTTAAAATGTTTTCTACTCAAGATGTCAATCACTGTTGTCATGCCCTTTGATAGAAACAGAAGGTTAAGTGAGTCCTTTTCAGTAATATGCTCTTTGAGACTTTGTAAATTAAAAAGTAAATAATTACTAAACGTATGTCAAACTTGTCAAATATGAGCACAACAAAACAACAATACTCTACATCTTAATTTATTATCCATAATGTGATTGCTATTTATGAGAAAAAGGACATTTTAGGTTCTTTTCCCCATTTAGCCTTCATCAGACCAGACCCAGACAAAAAAAAAAGTCTGAAGTGATCTTGAGCAACATCAGACAAACCTACAAGATTATGTATTAGAGGACAGAAACTGTGGACTAATGATGACATGTTTGCCGAGCTTACATTATGAACTTTGCGTTTCTAAATATATCCTTCATACAAAGGCTCGGCTCAAATGAAAGTAAAGAAACAAAATTCTTTTTTGTTCAAACACACACACAAACACACACCCTCAGTATACAAACAACTACAAATCAGAAATACAGTAATGATCATGCAAAACATGCAGAATTGAGAAGCTGTGATATGGACCTCCTTATCCATGACTACATAAATAATCTTAAATAAATATGTTCAGCTGGGTAGCAAGCCAACTTCTCACTGCTTCACTGTTTGCCCTGCTGTCATCTGGCAAGCAAGCTGGAAGAATCTGCAACTCACAGTCTAGTTAGATCACAATAGCAAACTGCTCATGTCTACTTTACCTCTTATGTTGTCAATGCTTACAGAGGATTGCATGAATTTTGTTTCAAGAAAATCTAATTTCTTACTCAGTTTTTAACTGCACAAAATGTTTATGTAACTAAAACTCTTTTATGAGAAAACAAATCAACTGACAGGGTTTAGACAAGTCCTTGTTTTAAAGGAGAAACTGATCTCCTTCGTGTTGCAACATTTCAATGATAATTCTTTCTTTTGCTTCTTTTTTTTCTATTCTATGTATTTGCATGTCTATATTTCTCTGTAGTTGTGATGTGTCATGTGCACAACACACTTCTAAGACCTACCTGATTTACATGGTGTCCAACAGCTGCAACCTTGTGTAGCTTTCTGACCGTCAGCATTTCTAACACAGTCTGCTCTCTATTTGCTCCCAACTGCTGCTGATCTATGTGATTTCAGGGAGAAAAAAAAAACAACTAGAAGGAAAACAAATTTTTTGGAAAATTTTGTTATGGCATACGGAAGGAGTTGATAGCCACCCCAATTCAAACACTATGCAGAACTGCCACTTGTAAACCTTAAGATGACAATAACAAGGAGTTTATGTGTTCTTAGATGACCCAAAATCACCAGTGAAGCAGGTGGGTGGCTTGTTGGAAGGTTTGTCTAATTCAGTTTACGCACATCTGTTTATTGCCCACACCGGGGGGAATGTAGACTACAACAACACTGTGAAAGCAGCGGGATAGAGTTGGGATGGAGGGATCCAATTCCCCGTGCTGGACAAACTGCAAAGCCTTTTCCCTGGCATCGCTTTTCCTTCAGAGATTACACGTCTTTCGTTTTCAACATAGCTTCCAAGTTGGCTCACTACCATTAATAGGACAGACCTAAGTATTTATCCCAATGTAGTGTACTGGCCAGAAAACAGACAACACTGGGGTAAGTGTCACCTACCTCCCCTCCTTACAAATGCATAGCACATCATGACAGCATACTGTGAGGGGTACATTACTTCTTTTCAAATTAGAAAAACAACAAAATCCTTTTCAAAATGCCAGACTGGGGCCACAATTACGCTGCCTTAGTGAAATACTTGAACACTCTCAATAGGCTTAAGTGTGACGCAGTGAGTTGCATTCAGGTGGACAGCATGAAAACCTAATATACTGTGTCTGCAGAGCACAATTCAGAACCTGCGGTGTGTTGCGGTGGTTTCTGCATCACAGCCCTCCTCGCTGAACAGCCAGGAGGGCTGACAATTTCAGCCCATCCTCGTACACTTGCTCAATAAACCTCCACCTCTTTGGGCTGGAGCTCATATAATGGCCAGCTTCATTTCTCCACAGTATTGAATGTGCTCCTTCTTTCCTCTTCTCACTTCAAACTGTTCCCAAACGTTTGCCTGACAACATATCTGAGATTTTGCAGCAGACAGGTAATATGGGCTCTTTTCTTCGCAGCGCGCCGTTGCACTGAGAAGAGCGGACCAATGTCTGCCAGACATCATTACCAGCAATGATTGCTGACCAAATTGTCATATCATCCAAAGTTTGAAACTGTTTTCACTCCAACTTATTGAATATGACCCCATTTCTTTCTGGGGGTCTGTTTCTGTTACATCTAAATTTTGCAGAAAAAGGACGATAGGACTCAAAAAAAAAAAAAAAAAAAAAGTGCATGTGTGTTTTTTTGTCTCCTGTTTAACCAATGAATATTAACTCCTCTGTAGTTTAAAATCTAGGTTGAGAATAATCCATCCACTAATTAATATCTTGCTTTTATTTTCATCTGAAGGAACAAAAACATCATCAGGGAAACACACACTGGCCTCTTGCACATAAGCATTTTTAATCTATTTCATTAGGTTGGCAATACAGCTTTGCGAGAGTGATTAGATGTCTCATTCATAGTGCCTGCACTGATTGTTGTTAATAGCAACCTGTATTACAGGGGCACAAGCAGACCGAGTTTGTGGCTTTACTCCATTCAAACGACGTCTCTTTTAATTACAGCTCCATTCAGATCAATGCAGCGCTGATACTCTGATCAGTATTTGAGTTTTTCTTAAAAAAAAACAAAAACAAAAAAACACTCCTTGTTGTGCCTCACGTATTGATTGTGAAGAGCTTTTCATGAGAGATTATTCTGCTCCATTTCATCAAATGCAATTCACAAAGCAAAGAATATCCCCAAAACAAGGGAACATCTAAAATGTTACCAAGTTCCCTGGGGTGAAAAAGCATAGCCTGCAGCAATGCTTAATGATGCAAATACATCAAGTGTGAAACTTCTTACTTAACCTCACTAAATATATTGATGTCTCAAGCGTTTTTTTCTTCTTATGTCACTGCGACGATTGATTAAGAATATACTTTGGAAGAATAAAGAGAAAGTTGGCATTCATATAAATTCAAAGCTGAGAATACGGTGCCTTGCATGTTAAAATAAAATCCCTGATCGTAAATGTTCATCTTGTTTCATAGCAGCTTATTTCTGAAGTTACTTTGAAAAATAAAAGAAGAAAAAAAAAAAAAAAAAAAAAAAAAAAAAGCAAGTCCTGACTTGACATACACGTGTCTCTTCAACTAATAAATGAAGTAAATCAGAAAGGAGGAAACTGGCCGGGGCTCCAGATGCCCTCTTGTAGGCAAGACCTCCCTCAGGACAGCCCCGTCTTGTCCTGAGCAGCATGATCCAGCCAGAGACAGTCTGGTGATTCCATTAGCGCAGCCTCCAATAGGAAACTACACCTGGGTCCTTGTTGTCCTGCAAAACATCCCAATTAATCAGTTTCTTTTCCTCCTAGCTTTGCTGCAAGATACTGAAAACAAGAATGCAAACAATGAAGGAAAAATACATATTTGCATGTTTTGGGAGAAATTTTTTTAGTCTCCTTTTTTTTTTTTCAAAAGTTGAAATTTATTTGCAGCACTGAAAAAAAAGCATGAATAGATTTCTTTCAGTTTTCTAATTGTTGTCTAGTTAGGGGAAATTTAAAATATACTGGTATTTAATCTTTTGATGTACAGTCCTACTCACTAAGACCTGCAACTGGACAAAAATAAATGAATGAATGAATTAAATAAATAAATAAATGAAAAAAAAAAAAGGTTGGTTGGGATGCTTTTTAATGTAACCCACTGGTTTGTCCTCCAAGCTACTGCCCTTGCTGATGACACTACAAAGTTGTCATGAAGTGTGTGTATTTTTTTCTTTCAGTCTCATACAGGGTAATCATATTGTCTCAGACATTCTTTAATAAAAACAAAAGAAAACACTTCTCAAGGACATGGTGCTCATTTAGTGGTTTTGTTTATTGGTTTGTTTTATTCCCTTTCATAGTATTTTGTTATGATTATTTTGCCTTTTATGATTCCACATATTGATCCTGTTGAAATGCATGTATGAGAATATAAATGCTGTAACACATGGAGCAGATGCTGCCTCCAATGAACCTGACAGGTAGCACAATAAAAAACTACAGATACATGGAGTTAACTTATATTTTTCATATATACCTGTACTTCTACAGTTGGCAGACAGCTTATTATTTAATTGTGATCTTTAAGAACTTTTAAATAGTTTTCAGGCATTGTGAAATCGCTTTTCTTACACGTATATATCACATGCACACTGATTGAAGTTGATAATGTATTTTTCAAGTTTTTGAAGACATGGCTTCCAAAGGGCTTTGTGATGACTACTGGAGGCTCCAGTCATTACTGCAATCCACCTACATGGGTGACCAGTAACCTGTTGCAATCTCCCATTAAGTGTTATTTCTCTGTGCATAATTATCAGTTTTTTTTTCCTTTTCTTTTTCCATTATGTTCCATGGTTCTGTGTCCCATACAGCAGTGGGTCAATCTGAAATGCCCTGATTGACGCCTGACTCCGAGCAGCCGTTCCACCTCTTGCTTAGCAAAGCTCGTGCCAAGAGGATTAAAAATGGAGTCCTCTAGGGCCACGCCATGCCATCTGGACAGAGTTGATCTGAGAGCGGGGTCGTCAGCCAGGACTGCTGAGTGCATAAAATACTGTATAACTACATTAAAATACAGCTTTCTGCCTCTTACATATGATGGTATTAATATATCATCATTTGTATGTGATTTAGTCACTTCATTCCAATTTTTCTCCCCTCTGCTTTAGAGTGGTGACAGACTTCTTGATATAAATTTTTTCCCTCCTGTTTTTATTCTGATGACTCTCAATTTTCCAATCAGCTGTCTTGTATAATGACAATGAACTGAAAAGGACTATTCTGTGTTTTGCACCGAACAAAACAAATTTAAATTGTTTAATTTAAAAAAAAAAAAAAAAGAAAAAAAAGAAAGGAGTTTTAGCCTGAGTGCTGCCCATCCTCTCGACAGTGAAAATGAAATATATAAGAGACTAAATGCTAATGCCTCAATAACCTTTTGCATGGAGTGATGTGTGCAAACCCCAATAGCCCCACCAAGTCTTTAACGGTTAAAGTGTGTGGTTGCTCCTCAGTATGCACGGGAGAGGTAAGATGACATCTGTGTTCTGCATGACCAAGAAAAGAGAGTAGCAGTGCATGAAAATCATCCACAACATGAAAATGAGAGAATTTAGGTCACCATCAGCGACAACTGCCAGACTTCAGAGAAACCCGTAAAGTTTTGATGTTTGTATGATGTAATTCCTCAGTTATTTGTTTATATATTTTTTTTAGAGCACACTGATCTCTGTTGGGTATGAGGAAGGGGGCGGAGGATAGTGGGTGGGTTGGGGGGGGGGGGGGGGGGGGGGGGGTGTTGGGTTTCTTTATTGGCTCTCCCTCTTTGAGAGGTTATGGGTATTAGCAGGAAACAGCTGATGCCTCCTTTTCCACTTAGATTCCCCCACCCTTAATCCACCTAAGGCCATTCCTCCTCCCCATGTGCTTTATCACCCATGTTATTGCCCATATTCACATAGAGACACATTTGACAGCCCAACACTCAGAAATATTAATGCTTACTGTGATCTCACATGAGCCAATACTGAGCAGATAACCGTATGCACCTTAACATCTTAAATCCTCACATTTTCATCAACTGTGAACACTAACTAGTCCTAATAACCATTAAATTCAGGGTATTTGTAAATATCACCCTCTGAGACCTAAATTCACTTTTAATTCCACCTTTTTTTATAGGTTACACTTTTACTACCTTTGTCCTTTTTAAAGTTCTAATGTGTAAAACTTTGGGGCATCTATTTAAAGAAATCTTAAAATATGTCTAAATTTGAAGTAGTGCACAGTGAAAATGCCTGCATTTTATTCAGTTCTGAACAAGCAAGTTAGATCCAAATATGCTGCAGGTTGTACTCCTGAGTACCCACATTTATCAAAAGCCACCCAAGTGTAATTGCCAGCCTGTTCACACATTTCTTTTTATATTTCTCACCATCTAGAATTGGCAACTCTTCACTGTAAAACTACACGCAGGCACATAGACTCAGGCTTTCTCATAATCATGTGAAATCATATGTTCTGTAAATATGGATCCAGGGTGACCAGGAGAGGAGCCAGCAGGACAGGCTTAGCGTTTAGTCATAGCACAGGCCAGCTTTCTCTTGCTTGACATGGCACATCATTTGCAACATTCCCCCCTCCCTAGTGACTGGCTACAACACGGGGAGACTAAATGGCTTACTTGGTGCATTGGATCATCAGGCAGATGGGTGGTTGGATTATTTCTATACCATCTCCTACACTAATATGAGCATCATTTAATCAAGATAGTAAAAAAAAATCATTACTAAAAAGGTTACTGCTTATTATTTAAGTGCTTTAAAAAAAAAAGTGTGTGTGTGTATGTGTCTGTGTGTCTTGGGGTGGGAGGGACTCTGTGTTTACTGCAACAATCTGTATGAACCATCCTTTGAAAAAAGTAAGTTAGACGTGTTAAAATTTACATTTTAAAAACAATTGCCTTTCCACTTAAACTGATCTGAAGCTAAAACGGGTTTCTTTGGCTCTTTACCCTGTGTACTGTGCAAATAGAATGGCCTGTGGCTTCTCATTAAGGACGGGAAAAAAAAAAAAAAAAAAATGAAGTCATAGACTGTTTTTCTGCCAGTGGAGTGGCCAAAGGGTATGCACCCAAATAGATGTAGCCAAGAAGTTGCACAACAGTGGCCAATGGAAAAACTACCATTAGCATAAAATACATTTCATTTTGAGTTGTCAACTGCAAGCAAAAAAAGCTGAATTTTGCTGCAGTGTTGTGTGTTTTATTTCTTATGTATTTATTTGTTTTCCTGTAGAATAATGCAAAAGCAACAAGACACAAGTCCCAGCCAGAAGCATAGAAACAAATCATACGATAATTTGTCTCACAGGTTTTGTAATATATACAATATTTTCTCAGTTAGTAGCAATCAATAGATAAGGTTTTCAGAAGGGTCAGCAGCAGCTGATTAGACATGCAATGGCAATTCATTTTCAGTGCTGAGAAGCTAGAACGGTTATAGTCGAGCATCATGTTCTTAGCCAAATCAAACTGCAAAAACCTCCACATATTAGGTAAACTCAGGCGTTGGCTTCAAGGCCACTCAACAAAACAATTTGGATTGTTATGTGGAGTGGCAGAACAGAACAATCTGGATTAAATGCAAGTCAGTTTTTTAGGCTAGCTCAACAGTCAGACCATCAAAAATAAAGGAATCTGCCAGTAACACATCCCTTTACACAGACCTTTAGCATATCGCAATTGGATACAGTTTATCATCAATAATCCTCTATCAGACAATAATGTTAATTAACTTTTTAACCCTCTAATGCATAAATTATTCAAAACAATGCCACTTTTGTTTTTCCACATGCAGTATTTTACTTCTACAGACATGTATAGACACTTTTCTTTGTCTCTATTTTCTCCATTTAATTTTGTATTTAGTTTATTTTATCAATTCTATATAGAATAATATATTGTCATATTTATATAAAAAAGTTCCATAAAAATAGTTTTCTTGTCCTGTTTATTACTGAGGTAAAGTTGGTAATTACATGGAGATGTAAATATGAAACTTTACATGCAATAAGTTTATTCTTCAGTGAGTGGCAGTGTGATGGGTAACTCTTCTAATGTCCACTGAATTGGCAAGATTGCAAATACACCATCATTACTTATCAAAACACTAGAAAAAAAAAAGCCTTTAAATAGCTACCTACTGTAGTGGGCACGATGAATCAAAGGGTTAACATCTAACATGTCCCTTCATTCAAAAGAAAATTTTATTTCTGAGTTTGTGCTTTATTTGACCGTTTTATGGATCAATATATATATATATATATATATATATATATATATATATATATATATTTAAAAAAAAAAATGTTATTGATAGTTTGAGGTATCCCATTGTTTTTAATATACCGCATCATAATTAGATGTTTTTGCAGCTAAATGTTTCAGATTGTAACATTACTAAAGGCTAACGCAGAAATGAGCTGCCTTGCCAAGCAATATCGTTAAGTATCACTTCCATGCAGGTCACCCTGCCAGCTGACATTAACACAAGCATACTCATCAAACCTTATTAATTTCAAACAAGCTGAGGTTTATTTCCCAACAGTATTTACATGAAATGATAAATTGCCCATTGGATCATTAACAGTCTGCTGTATCAGTTTGAAGGTCAGTAATATACAGTATATTTGAAAAGAACTGAGGAAGAGCAAACTCAGAAAATAACTGCATCCAATGAAGTTTAATGTAGAAAGATGTGGATTCAGGGAATGCAGGTGCCTCCCATGTATTCAACAAACTGCATCACTGATTTGTCTAGGAAAAAAAACAGAATTAATACAGTTGGTCTCAACAGGAATCCTCCACTGAAGAATTAGCAAACCATGTACACCAATATGTAGTCAGAAATTGGGTATCCAGATATTTATATTGACCTCATTTCTACACAGGGAAAATTCCTGAGGCAAAGCCTCAAGGCATGTAAAAGCAAGGGTGCCTGGTTGTACTTAAAATCAGGTTTTGGCTGCCACATAAAATGTGATGTGGACCCCATTGGATTTCCTGCTTGTGTACAGACAGCTTCATACAAACACTCCATTTTATTCTAAAATGAAGCAACTTCTGTGAGCGAGTTCAGGCAGACAGCTCAAGCTGCTGTGCTTCATCCCATGTGATCTGTCCCAACTGTTCATAGCACCTATCACGTATACCCATTCAATCTGGGCGGTGTATTTAAGCTGCACACAAAGTTGTTCCTCGCTAGCTGTTTGCTTCGTGCTTGCTGCCACTACCGCTACCACCATGATCACTGCTTTTACCCCAACATCTATAGGCTCTAGCTAAAAGACAAAAGATTGTTCAACATTTACCCTGATAATTAACTTATTACAAAGCATGCATATGCACAATTGAAGCTTAACCGCAAAAATAAAGCGCTTTTATCCATCAACTGTTGAGCTGATTGAATAAACTTTAGTATTCAAAACTGCAAGCCAGGAGTGTTTTAGCCCAGTTTTTTTCAACCATTTTTGAGCCAAGGTATACTCTACCACGGAAAAAGTCACAAGGCACAGCACAAACCAAATTTCAAAACAAGCTGATATTAATAATTTAAAGTCCATCTTATCAAAGAGTCTTACATAGCCATCAGATAAGCCAAAAAAAAGAGAATTTTGTGATTTTTCCCTTTACTTTTTAGACCAATTAGGTGCAGTTGGATCATTTCTAATGACACACTAGTGTGCCATGGCACAGTGGTTGAAAAACATTGTTTTAGCCAACTCTGATCAGCACAATACAAATTGTGTATCTGGCTGAGTTCATCACATGGCTATGTTCAATCAAACGGGTCTGGTTTAATAAAAGGAAAACACTGAAGCAATCACTTGTTCAAGAACATCTGCATGTCATCTTATTCATACAATGCAGACACTTTAGGACACAGCCTGTTATGCAGTTTGCAACTACTTCTCCCACAGGTCTGCCAGTAAACATGCTCAATGGAGATACTGGATACAAGAAAGCTCATTTTTGTTTATCTTAACATCAATCTGAGTATGTCAGTGGCTCACTTTGGCTTTAAAAAAAAGCATACAGCTTTCATTGCATGCACTTTGGGATTGCTGAATATAGCATCCTTATTCATTTTAAGGTATTCCAAGAATTTTTGTTTCTCCAGCATAAATTCAAACCATGCAAGACATGAAAACAAGGCTGACATTCGTCTTGAATATGGTCTTTAAACCGCATGAACTCTGGACAAAAGAAGCACCACCAACTGTCTCCAATTATAAAGTCCCCTATGACCAGGCACACAGCACTGCCTCTGTGTGTTTGCATGTGTGTCTTTGGGGGCATGGGGGGTTGGGTGTTAGTTGGCTCTAATCTGCTTGATGATGAAGATCCTCAGCGCTCAGAGCGACCTGCTGAGGTGGGTGGGTGGGTGGTGGGGTTTAAAGGAAGGATGGGGGCTTGTGGGTGGAGGGTGTTGCTCCCCTGCCTTACGCCAATGCAATCACGACTGTCGCTCACCACTGAGCCGGCAACACTCGCAGACCCTCTCTCCTTCACACACACACACACGCACACTTCCCCTCTCTGGCTCACTCACTCTCCGATGCTTGCACACACGCACACACTCACTTCACTGCTCACTCAATCGCGGGCTCGCCCCCCCCACCCCCCCCACTTTACCCCCCTCAGTCGTCATTCTGTAACCGCGCGGACACTCTCCACTTTGGTCCAGCTCCTGTGCATTCTTCTGCTTTCGTCTCGGTACTTCGCACACCGCATACACTTAGAAGCATCTGTTATGTCCCAGCTTGTGCTCAAAGTGTACACACTGAGCGGGATGACGGCTGGAAGACACCAAAGAGGAAAAGAAGAAGAGTGAGAGAAGGAATTAAAAAAAAAAAAAAAAAGGAGTAAAGGCAGAAAACCTGCTTTTGCAGAAAGGTGGGAGGACAGTTTAATTCTGTGAAAATTTGGATTAAACTGGGTGCATTTTTGCTCTCAAGTTACTGCTGAAGGTAAGCGCATCTTCTCTTTGAAATTGTCCTTGCGTTTCACCTGGCTCTTACCCAGATTTTTTTTTTTTTTTTTTTTTAACTATTATCCAGCAACCGCGCTCTGTTGGGGTTGGTGGCATTTTCTAGCTTGTTGACATGAGCTCTGCAGAGCAGAAGGTGCTGTGTTTGATTAAGTTATTGCTCTCATTCCTCTGGCAAACACGGCAAAGACACTTCTTTCTAAAAGCAAGTTAAGTGTGCTGAAATGTGGATCGGTTGTGTCCTTGACGATGTTGTAATGCAGTGTAAGTCAGCACACTACAAACACTTATTTTTATTTTTATTATGATTTGCCTCTTGTTCTTTCCATCATGGCTTAGAAGGTGATATGATAACACAGAAGACATCAGTTAGACAAAAACCTTAAAACGTTTGACATCATTTGTAGGTCTGTTTCTATTCGCTCATCGCCACATGGAAGCATGTGGAGAGACTTTTAAGTTGGCGCTCAACACCGATTTTTTTTTTTTTTTTTTTTTTTTTTCCCCCACCATCATGTGTCAGAAGGTCTTGGCAAGTTGATTTAAGCTGCTTTTATCCCGCAAAACAGCAAAAGAAAATTATTTTTTTACAGATATGGAAAATGATATGATGAATTGCGCAATCCATATGGATAACCTTCTGTGTTAGAGTTACATGTAACACATGTACCACATCTGTTTACACTGTGCTCTTAAAAAGAGTTGTGAGAGTGCGCACAACGTCTGATGGCTAAATCGTGGATAAGAGGGTATTCCTTTTGTTTGCACAAAGTATTTATCAGCGATATAACAAGATTGTAATACCACTTTTGCAGTATGGAAATGGATTAGTAAGCAATATATGAGGATATCAAAAAGGTTGGAAAAAATTAGATTTGCTGGGGAAACGAGGGATTATGGATGCAGCCTTTGCCCTGTAACACACATGTAGCAGATGCTTGCCCCCATGAGCTAGATAGGTAACACAATATAAAGCTACAAATATGTGGAGTTAACTTTCTGTTTATTCTTCAGCAACAGCACCAGGAGTTGCAATTATATTAAACATCTCATGTCTTGTGCAAACAAGTGGGAGCCACATAGATGAGGATCAACTTAACACACATTTTGGAGACATCTTAAAGTCATTTGCTCTTTCAGGAATAATACATATCACTTATATTTCATCTCTAATAGAGAAAATATAACTACAGTCTTACTAAAAAGATGCCATGTGAATTCTACAGCAGCTTTTCAGTCAATCCCATCTTCACTTACAGATTAGATAAAAAAAACAAAAAAAAAAAGCCTTTAGACTTTTCACTGCTTCAGGCATATCTAACGTTACTCACTTTAGTGTCAGAGGCACTGAGTCCTCTTATCAGCATTCAGCTGAAAACACCTGCTTTGGAATAATCAAATAACGCTCCAAGGAGTCCACTTCCAGAGGAAAAGAAGAGCCAGACCCTTTGAGCACACAGAGGCTACTGTGCAGAAAATGAGCATTCAGAGCATGCAGCCACCGACCACTCAGGTATTATAACTGCATTAGATGGTATAAATAAAAAGACATGCAATATACTTGTGGTTATTAGGTGAGGACGGCTATATGGACCGACTCAGGTGCATATCATGGCAATATTTTCTCCAATCTGATGACAGGAAGGGGCTTTTAAACTTTTTATTTATTTATTTATCTACTTTTTGTCATGAATGATTGTTATTTTTCATTCTATATTTTCTATGCATGTTCAGAGGAACACTTTGAATGCACAGAATGCACTCTCCTTCAAGATAAAGCTGAACGGCATTATGCTACATTGCTGTGTTCCTTTCTGAAACCCGCAACTTTTATTTACACACATTTAAACACGTTAAGATGTTTATGCTCAATTATTTTTCACTCTCTCTCTCTCTCTCTCGCTCTCTCTCTCGCTCAAGACACTTTAAATATCTTGACAACCCCTTTTTTTTTTTTTTTTTAACTTATTTATGTTGTGAGTTCTAAAAAAAAACCAAAAACTGTGTACTGAGGAATGGCCAAAGGAAACCTGAATTGCCCAAGGCTAAACTTGTTATCCATCACCATCATAGACTGACATACACCTGCCACAGTAAAACCCAGGCCAACGAAGAGTCAACCAGCTCTTGATACCTTTTTCTGCACCGTGTCCATGTAAATTTAATGGGGCGACTAAGTGCTATGTGGTAAATTACAGCATACGTCTACTAAGCTGTCATCACATCTTCGAATCTGCTGCCCTGTTTGATTAGAGAGAGCTGTTATTTATAGAGAGTCTGCAGCCTTTACCGTAAGCAGAACTATAGTGATCATTCATACGGATATGCCACCTATCACTGCATTTTAAGTGAGTGTCCATCAAGAGCCTTGGGGGCTTAAATGGAATCAATACTTGAGATTATTTGGATCTCCAGACTCTCTTTACGATGGGGCTCTTCAATCTCCGCCCCCGTTGAATGGACTCATTTTGACATCATTCCGCTCTAAATGAGGTGTGTCCGAGTGTGCGCGTACGTTTGTGTGTGAGTCTCTGAGTGTGTGTGAGCATTAAAGTGCATCTGTCTGCGTGCATTACTGTAGAGCTATAAGATGTAATAAGCTGTCAGAAACTTGCTTCCACGCTTTCAAGCATCTGAATGCTAATCAGACAGTGATTTGGTTGTTCTGTCTGAGCTCTCCCAGCCGAGCCGAGATGAAACTATTGTGCTTGTACAAACGTGCTGTGTGTCAGACAGCAATTTCTCCCACAGTGAGCAACATTCAGCCAAGACCCCTGTAGACCCCTGAGACCAGTGCTCTGCCTGGCTCTAAGACAATCATCAGCAACAGTCCTAAACATCTGAAATTAAAGTCTTACAGTGATGGATGACTCTCAATCTCCTGAAGATATTGCGTGTGCTTCTTGTCTGAATGATGGGCAACTCCTCTCCACTCCACTTAGCAATTATTTATATAGATTTGTCTCCGTTCATCTGTCAGGTTTTTCAGACATGGCTTTTTTTTTTTTTTTTTTTTTTCTTCTCTCCTCTTGTCTCTGTGGTAGAAATACCCTGCAGAGGTAAAAGCTCACACTTTCTGCAGCCTACTGATGCTCAGGCTTTTTCTGGAAAACAAACACAACTTCCCCAGTGGTACACAAATGTTGTATGAAGCGGCGGAGAAAATAGCAGTAGGAAGGATGCGGTTACCTGATGATACCATTTTTATATTGAGGACACAACAGTTTTGCCCTGCTAGAAGACAAAGCAGTGAGCTCAATGCGGAGTTCAGCGTAAGATAAAAAGGTGAGGCAGTCCCTCCAAGACTCGACTGTGCAGTTTGAACATTGATTATTACTCATACCTGAGCACTGCCGTGGCTTATCTTTAAATGCCCACAGTCAGAAGAGCGAAGAAAAACTAAAGGAGTTACACATCACGATGCTTTCGCACATATTTATTCCGCAATTGCATCTAAATGCCTTTGAGTTCACCATCCACTTTACGTATCTTCTCCAGAGTGAGGTCAGTTCATCGTCTACCCTTTTGTTTAAAAAAAATGAAAATTCATAAATACAGTTTATGTGCTTCAAATACTGTATGCAGTCTTAAAATACTGCAAAAACAGCCTGTGGCATATATGTTGTAGAATATATTTGTGCCATCCCTCTGAGAAATTCATCACAGATTCGAAGCCAATAGTAGACATGAACACTTTGTCAGTAAAATGACCGGAGGCCACGCAAAGGCACAAGCACGAGTGGACAAATGGAGAATATTCCCTTGCCATTGTATTTACACTAGTATTCATATAGTTTTCTCACTTGTGTCTCCATATTTACGGAGCAGAGTTCCATTGGCTGCCTGAGTCTAAAGACCAGGCAGTGCTTATCTGTTATCTTCATCCTTTGCATTTCTGATGAAACGCTCTCAGTCCGAAACAAGTATCGGACCTCATCCAGACAATAAACAATCATCTCTGGCTGGATTCAGCTCTATAACCTTAAACACAACCTCACAGGCCCCCAATAGCAACTCGGGAAAGATTTCCTGTCACATAGGTGAATGACTAGTTTAGTGACCCTAGAGGTAAAGTGAGATTGTAATGATTTCTACAGAGGGTGCTTGGGGGCTTTTCATTATAGGGGCTGAGCAGGGCTGCAGGAAAGTGTAAGGTAAAAACAAATGTGGAATAGTCCATTCTGGAGAACTGATTAAATCTTGCACAGGACTTCAAAGCCATTAGTATGTGCTTTTTCAGTATACCTATACTGGGTCAATACATTTGTCATTTCGCCCACGGTCTTTAAAACTCTCAACATATTTGGAAGGCGGCAGTCCAACAGTTAAGCCCTCGGCAATGATAAGTTGACCACTGAGCCAGTGTTATTTATAGAGCTTGACATTAAAGCTGCAACTAATGATTGAGATTATCTGTCAATCTGTTGTTTATTTTCTTTTAAATTAGTCCCTGAAACAGTCTGTTTGGGGCACAGAGAGTTATTATCACTGTGATAATTTAGCAAGATATGGTTTAATGTCAACTTAATATGTTTTCATCTTCTTGTCAAAAATACAGTATTTGGTAAAATTGATCTCAAGTAAAAGCAATGGTAGCTTTGCTGATTGGAATAGATATATTGGAACTGGCATTTGCCAATTTCCTGAATTAGGAGGACTCTGAAATAAATTTCACCTCTACATGCCACAAAAAAGTATTCCCCTTTTGTCTTGTATGTCAAAATCCATTGCTATTGGATTCAAAGAAAGAAAGAAAAAAAAATAGCTGTCCTTAAATGACATATTTCCATGTGCTGCAGACACCAACTTTCTGTGAAGTACCTCTCACAAAGCATAACATTTTCCATTTTGCCTAACACACTTGAGCAGGCTACCCTGCCTAGCATATATACACTACTATCAGTGCAATGCAGCATAAATGTTTTAGTCTATTTCCCATCTGTTCAGTAATCCCCTTGCAGAATCTCACACTATATTCACGCATTATCAGTCTTGGATACTTTGGTGGAAAACAGATGAAGATTTATGAGGGTAAAAAGAAAACTTTGCTCAACAGCTAAACGTGCCAACAAATGGACATAACATAAAGGATATCCATGCATTAGATGCTGCAAGATTTATAATACCTGGGGTTTAATTCCAAGACTTGTACAATAAATGATTTCTGTAGGTGTTGAAGTTTGATTTGCAAAAGGCACCACTGGCATTTCGCTCTTTTGATATGTCAGAATATAAGGCCTCTGCTCTTAGTGAAACAGAACAGCAGCAGGTGACTATTATACAGCCAACTCCATAACGCAGTTGGACATGAAATGTTGAACTATCTTCCTGCCGCTTGTCAGATCAGACTACAAGTCGTTTGACCAACTGCTGATGTGATGGATGTCCCACTTTGTCAGAGCTGTGTTGAATATCTGAAATTAGCTTCTGGATGTAATTAGATGCTGGACTCTGAGGCAAATCTTCCAAATTTCTTAAACTTTAAGCAGCAAAGAAAAAAAACAAAACAAAAAAACATCTGCATTGCCTTGTGGAATTCATTTAGCATAATTGCAACATTTTGTTCTGCTTATAAAAGAGAAACCATTTGCTTTCGATGATAGACAGTAATGCAATGCAAATCCTGGCATTAATTCGACTTTTACAAAGTATAGATCTGAATCCAATCAAAAACATTTGTCAGAACAATACAATCCGACTCTATGGTGTGTTCTTAGATGAGAGCATAAGGACAAAGAAATACTTTCCACCGCACTCATTCAGACTTATCTTCAGACAAATGTTTCTGTGGAAAATGTCACTGAGGAGATAGGGAGGCAATGTTGCTTGTTTTCTTTTTTTTTTTCTTTTCTTTATTCAGAACAGTGCCAGGCTAACAAAATTACCCATTCACTTCCAGCACACCTAAATCACTGTGACTCTTAAGGACATCTTTTTTCATGTACTCGTTTTTTTGACTTAGCAACTTACCATTTCAAGCAGGTTCGGCCTTTATGCCTTATATAAACCATGAACCTGGGAAGTGATAAAGCATTGCACTTCTTCCATTAAATAGAATAAGAAATCATCCTGACAGACCCTAGATCTTGGCCTAGGTGAGTCTTCTTATGAGCGAGACTTCCTCAAGGTCAGCTTGATCGTGCTTTCTTCAGCTCTTGTGATGAATAGGACAGAGTGTATGGGAGAGAGGATGCGAAGACCTGGAAAAAAAGAGTGATGGAGATTCATGCGGTTAATGTATAGTGTTTACCTGTAAATGGAGGCTGCAGGGAGTTGTGTGTTTCTTAGTTGTGACTGAGACTAAGGACAGCTACTCATCCATTTCTTATAGTGAACTCCACATCAGTAATTTGCCATGGCCTCGATTGATTAATAATGACCATGTAGTTACCACTATACCAGTTAACAGGGGATATTAGGCAGATAAATTGTCACATAAAATAAAGATAAAACTTCAGTAGTTCTTCAGCTAAGTAAGGATTGGGTGTCCAATATTTTCGAATACTACCAAATGGAAAAGAAAAGACTGTTTTTAGAAGATGTTATGAAATATTATGAAAAATCCATCTTCTAAAAGGTTTTTGTTGTTGTCATATGCAGCCTCATATACTGTGTATAGGGACCAGAAATTAGGAAATTCTGTCACCTCTCACAATTGATTGATCTACTTTGTAGCAAATGTGTGTCCGAATGGGTGATTCTGACATATTTCCCTTTATGACCCCATGGAGGGACATAACCATTTACCCCTCCCCCATTTAGTTAAACTTACCCTCCAAAATTACTGAGCAAGTGCCAGCGAGAGCTGAATCCTCTCCATGAGAGGGGCATCAAGTGGGCATGGACAGGCACCACTCATGAAAGTGTAAATGTTCAGACACAGTGGCATCCCGTTCTCATTAGGAGATCACTAGAGACACCTTTTGAAATGGCTAAAATTAAGAATTGAGGCTGAATTTGGGGTAAATACACATTGAAGACACTGTTGTTGGACTTCTGACACTCAATAAAACTGTTGAAAAAAAATGTATAATATGGGAGCTATAAGACAATATCACTGTTATTACTTGAACTTTAAAGTTGACTACCAAGGTCACGCCTATGACTTCAAAGTAATTGTGGACAGTGCAGTGCTGCACCCGAGTTAAGGCTTGATCAGCTCCAGCTGGCGGGCCTGAATGAGAGTCTAATGCTTCAAGATAACATGCACTCAAAAGGCCAAAGAAATGTAACAGAGGATTTGCTTCAGAAGCATCATGGTAATGTATGACGACAAAGACTTAACATCAACACAGCCCTGCTATGGAAAGTAGAAATATGTCTGTAGTTTGCTTCAATTTAAACAACAAAGAATATAGGCAATTAAAAAATGAGATAATTTGACAATCAGAAGGAATGGTGCACAAATGCAGCTGTAGTAAAAGCATCAAACAATCCCTCCTGCCCTAAACCGGTGACTGGAAGTAGAGCAGGTGAGCATTATAGACCTGCAAAGAGCAATCAAAATAAGACATAAATATATGAAATCAAACTAATTCCAATTTAGAAATAGCAGTGTAATAATGTTTAGTCACAGTTTAGTTGTTGAGATTAACAGTGTTAAATATCACATGACACGACTTGTTCATGTTGGCATGTGCAATATTTACACTTCTGTTGGTGGATCACTAGCATTGCATGCATTTGTTTGTACACAGTATGAACAAGACACTACTTTCCATTATCTAAAATGAACAACTGGAATCCTTAAGATTTTGCTCAATGACAAATGTGATTAATTTTTAACATGTATTTTAACATTTAAGGACAGGTGTCACTTCTTCAGGATCCCCATCAAGCAAGAAACAAAATCCAGAATGGTGCTCACACATTTTGACTCCACAATTATGTAGAAAACTGAAAACTTTCAGAAATACCTTTTTTTTTTTTTTAATCGGTTAAAATACTTTAGTGTCAGTTCGCTGACATTGTTTTTGGATGTATTTTGATTGGTTAAGTATTAAGTCAGCAAGTCAGCAAACTTGCATCTGAGTGTTAGTTTTGTCAATACTGCAACTTCATTAGTCTAAAAGCACCATCACATTTCACTGAACTTCCCTGGATCTGTTTTACAGTTCTTCATCTGTGCAGAGCTACGAGGAAGACAAAGCCAAATTGAAAACAACGCCCCAAAGGCTTTGAGCTCTGAATTTGACAGCTGTGACCTAGCATGCTGAGTTTTCCTGATGAGCAAGGGTCTGCTGACTTCATTGTGTGGAAGATAAACAACAGCGTGCTCAGCCACCCTTCTGCAAGTGAGGCTTCATATAGTTTCATTTCTAACCATCTACACAATCCTCTGGACTGACAGATTCATCTTTCTTATATAGAGCCATAAATCACTTGAGTTATGGCTTCTTAAAGAATTTGAAACAAAGTTTTTGATACAACTTTCAGTGAGAAGTTGTTCTGAAAAGGTATAAACAGAGTTTGGCACCTTATGTTCATCAACTGAATCTGATTCTACACAACACGAGGAATCAAAATTTCAATACATTTATAAAAAAAACAAAAAAAAAAACTTAAAAAAAATTTGATCAATTTGGAAATTAAACTTGAGAAAACCAACAGCCAGTGGTCTCTGCCATAATCCAGTTGCATTGACAAGAGAAAAGCATACCTATTACGCTTAATAATCATCTGGATTCAAAACACACAATAAGCAGCAGGAAAAACGCCTTTAATGTTGCCTCAGCCAGAATTGTCTAATCATGTAACCATAGACTGTATATAGAGATGGACGTAGCCTCCATGACCCATAGTTTTCTGAAGACCTGAATTGAAGCTGCTCGGTGGGTGGTTCCTACCATCGCCATCTTGGTAGAGGCAAACGTGTCGTCTCACCCGGAAAATACAAATATGGGCAAAGAGGTGGAGCTGAGAGGGGGGCTTTGAGCGTCATGGTGGATGATTGACATCGAGCGAACTCCGAGCTTTCTGAAGCTAAGAGCTAACCCGGAGATAACAGGAGCTAAACAGCTAACGGAGGTCAGCGGGCTAAAGCGAAGTCACATTTTTAACTGGCTAAGAACCGCAGTTGTTCCACGTTCTTCTGACTTGAAGAGTGAGGTCGGGTATCTGTCATTCAAAAGGAAACGCCCCTAAATATGCCAAACTTCGAGATTACTTTTAAAAAGGCGAGTTAGAAAAAAATTCACTCCCCCCACAGTTGTCACGAAGGTAAACCTGACCTAATAACCGAAAATGGATTTTTGAACCAGGCTGTAAACATATTTATTTCTGCTGTGAAGTTGGTCTTTTTAACATGGGAGTCTATGGGGATTTGCTCTGTTTTGGAGCCAGCCCTAAGCAGATGAGGGGGGAACCGCAGTTTTATGCACTTCCGCATAGGCTTCACTTTTTACTGCCGAAGGCTTCGTCCATCTTCCATATTCAGTCTATGTATGTAACATACAACCAGTACAAAGCTGGCTCTGTCCTGTCTGCTCACTGATGTCCGTTTGCCGAGAAAGAAAGAAAACAGAAAGTTCATATGTCGACCAAGTGCTGTATTGCATGCATTTTTTTTTAGACTTTACTTACTTGAAACCTAAATAAAATGTTATGGGGGCTGTCATTTGGATTTATGAACAAATAATAAATGGCATGTAGTACAAAGACAGAATACCACAACATAAACCTGATGCTTAAGAGTACAATGATTAACAAAGCTTACTTCACTGTTGCTGAGATCCCTTTATCTTTCACCTCAAAGAAATATAATTAAAGCTTCCTGCAGATGTTTTTGGGTGAGTGGTGATTATGGCTCCATATGGTATGCATGATAACAAAGTAAAAGAATAATAAAAAAGACAAATAAGTGCTACATGAGGCTCATTCGGGAAGCACATGGATGATCTGCTATCTTATCGCATGAACATGAATTACATAATTACCAGTTGCTCTGGGGAAATCATGATTTGATGGTTGAAGCTGCTGGAAAAAGGGAGCTGCATAGAGTTGCTACATTAAGCAGATGATGCCTCACAGTAGCTGTTCATCTTAATAGTTTTCTCCCCATTTTTTAAGAAATCCACGGGTAGATCCTGTTTTGTAATTAAGCAGCAGACTGTCGCTGAAATGGGTTTGGCAGTGTTCTGCTTAATTCATCTTCCAGTAAGCAGTTCAACCATGAACATGCGCCTAACAGACAAGGCGGGATCTGAACCACTCGTGACAGGTCAGGGGAATAATGTCGATTGCTTTACAATGCAGAACTCTGCAGGGAAACCTAGACTTCGTGTGGATTCAAGTGGATGTTCATTTCCAAACATACCACCCACTTTAAAAGTGGTGACGACCATGTATACACCCTCAAGGCTACAATACTCCTCTTCCAGCAGCACAATGTGCCTCACCACACTGTAAAACTGCTTAGGAACGGCTTGTGGAACGTGACAAAGAACCCAAGGCATTGGCCTAGCTTCCAAACTTCCTAGATCCCAATCCGATAGAGCATCCATGGGATGTGCCAAAACAAGCTCTATCCTCAGAGGTCCAATCCATTGCCAATAACCTGGTGCCAGATGTCATATAACACCCCCTTCTCCACCATGGAGAGGTTCTACACCTATGTCCTGAAGGGATCAGGGCTGCTTTAATGGCAATATAACATTAGATTTAAAGTTATAGCTGACTCCTATGTTTTCTTCACGTTCCAGTTTTACAATGAAATCAACAGCCCATGTCAAATACAGTTCAAGATTCTGTGTCAGAGGAATTATCAGGGCATATGTAGAGATTAAGGTTCAAGTCAGATTAGTGGAACCAAGCATAGAAACAAAACATTAAAAGAAATTTTCCACCTAAGAGTTACTAAACTTATGCATATTTTGAAGCCCGCAGTGAGCTATATAAATAAATATAATAAATGTATATAATATTTTGTGTTCGCTGCACTTCACAGAATCATGGAAAACCAGATTGTATTTTCCAGGGAAGATTTACCCATTCTTTAAATTCCCATTAATCTGCTCCAGTTTGAGCACTGAGCAATCGCTTTTTAAAGTTTTGTTGCTAACTGGAAGTGAATAAAGTCAGTCAAGGAGATGAAACACAGAATGTGGAGTTATTCATAAGCCTTTTATAACCATTGTCAGCATAAGACTCCATCTTTTCAATATTTCAATACAGCTTGCAAAGAGTGAAGTACAAACGGAGCGAGAGAGAAAGTTTCTCCCTGTGGGACTTTTAGGGCCAGAATTGTTACAACACAGATCAAAGATATTATAATCTATTTAATATTGAATAATCATTCTTAAAAACAGAACAAATTCAGGTTGAGTTTCCCATTTCTAAAAGTTAATGCATGCGTTTCTTTCCTTTTCATCTAAATGAAAGGCTTTATTGACTATGATTAACCTTTTAATTAAGAAACCGCATTGCAAAACAATGGCGAAGAAGAGAGAGAGAGACAAGAAGATCTGGACAAAAAGCTGTACAACATTATGACCTTGCCAATGAACACAGTTACATTCTTAAATCATATCCAGAATATTTAAAGAAGGAAAATGCAAATAAGGGAGTAATCTTGTGTTTTTTACTTCGCTCACACACAAGACTGCTCTTGTTTTGTCAGTCAGCTAAGACCGCAGAACCACCAGCCAATTTAAAGAAAAAAAAAAACCAAAAAAACTTGCCAGTATTAAGATACTTAAAGTGTCCTAATTTGATAAAATGTCAGTCCAGTGTTGACTCATGGCCATTTTTCTCTACAACTCCACCTATGGCAATTAATGAGAGGTGTCAAGTTAAAATAAGTCAGAAAGACATACTACATGTAAAAAGGTCCAACATTGACACCAATCTTCACAAATGTTCCCCAAAAATAAGGTGGACTTCTCCTTAAACCTAAAACAGATTCCATTTATCTCGGTAATACCGCATATAAGAGAACATGTTTTCTATCTGTACCATATTCGTTTAAAACACAAAGAAAGGAAACAAAAGCAGCAGTTGACTGCAAACTGTATTTACAACCACTTCCCAATAAAAGCATTATGAATAAAATAAACAAACACACAAAAATCTTTGGTGCAGATTTTACACATGGAAGTGGCTTCTCACACAGCTAAAAGAAGGGTGGCAATGGCTGGGTGCAGTTCCCAGCTGAATATTTCACTTTCCTGAGCAGAAAGTCAATGACATCCATGCACTAAGCTCAGGATTTCGGCACTTTGAGTGATATTACCCCTGATCATTATTTTATCGATGTTTGTTTCTCACCAACATGAGCTGCCATGGTGAGTTTCACAGTGCTGGGGGAGATTTTGATGAAAAGCGGAGGTGCTGGACAGTGACTGTTGCTCATTAGCATATGCAAGTACTTAGTTACTTGTAAAAACTTCTGTGTTTCCAATTTTCACCTGAACACATGAATATTTGATAGTACTGCAGCAAATTTTCTAAGAAGAGCTATGTTAGTCTATATTTTTTACAAATATTGGACACAAAAGCTCTTGGTGTGGTCACAAAAAACAAGGGAGCTTCAGATTGAATTAGCCAACGGTGATGGGTGCCGGTCCTGTTGATGTGAAATCCTTAACCCGCTACCACCTTTGACAGCAATCTTCGCAACCACAAAATGCAGGTTTAAGCTGGAGCCTTCACCAGGTCATAGCTGTTTTTTTTTCCCTCCTACCTGTATGCCAAAGAAATTGTTAAATGGCTTCAAGCAAAACAGAATGGGACTGAACTTAATTATGATTAATCTGATTACATTAGTTTATAATTTGATTAATTGGACCTGCAAACTCATGCACAGCATTTCCGAACAAACAAGAAATGTTGTCATATTATATGTGGCTCATAAGAAAAGGTCTCATCCTCTGACATCGGTGAGTCATAAAACCCCAGTAAACCATCCTCCGATGTTCTTTACTGTGGTTTTGCATGCTGCACCATTATATACCATCGACCGAAGGAGGCAGAGCCATTACAGAAAAGACTAATTCTTAATCTGGGATATTGCTTTCTCATTATTCTCACTCCCCCTGGCCTCTAGTGTGATAACTGTTTGATTAAGGCAGCTATGTCACTTGAGAGCCCACCTTTTAATATTACCTGGCTGACTCATTATGCCAGCACTGCTTGAGGCAAATCATGTTGAACTGTGATGCTTGATTACAAATACTGATGAGCCTTTTGTGACAACATTCAGAAGCCCTAAATATTAATAAACAAACTATATAAATGAATGTTCTAATCACAGCTTACAGAATCTTTGATTCTGCCATGCGCATGTGCTTGATTTGTATGCAGTATATGTAGTTGCTGTCTTGAAATCAGTGTTTACGAAAACATCGCCAACGACTCCCAAAACTCACTCATCTGCGCAGCAGCAGTAGGCTACTTTGTCATACCTTCTCTGCTTTGATTAAACACTGAAAACAGTTTGTGTCAATTTTAATTAAGTGCTTAAAATACTGGTACTCAAGCAGCTCTCTAAATGCCTTCAGGTTCGGGCCACTCCTGTTGTAACAGCGAGGCTCGGTTGAGGGCTCATTAGATTAGAGGATAGCCTGGAAAAAGAAAATCTCAGGAAGGCAGAGAGGCGTGGCAGTCAAACTTTGCTAAGTGACAGAAATTCTCAAAGGAAAAGATTATCCAAACAAATATATAAATAAATGAACACACGTAAGTAGTTCGTTATTTGCCCCCCAAAAAAGGAACACAGCAATGAGATACCAAAGTGCATAATATAAAGATATACTACTTTTTTTAATTGAAAGTTCATTTTCTTCATGCACCCAGTCAGCTTTGCACATTGTTTTCATTAATCAGAGCAAGACAACAGCAGACGAGGGAAGTGGCATCAAGAAAAAAAAACCAAAAACGTGCTCAAATGCATTTCAAGGAATAATCTAACAGAGCAGCCACCTCTTAAGTCACTGACTCCCAAAGTGGTGCCTCACATATTTGCACAAAAAAAGGTACCACAGGTTAAAGTGGATCTTTTTGCAGGCACTTATCTCAGAGTAATATCACCCAGCAGTGTAGAGTGCAACGCTTTAACCATCAATAGCTTGGAGTGAAAATTGCTAACGGGGAGGTAGATGGGATTCCATGAGGCGTATCATTTATATCACATGCTGTGGTCACCAAAGGCCGCCTCAGGCACAATCCTAAACGCTCCCTTTTAGTCTAATTTCTTTGATCTTCATTAATTAATTAGATAATTATTACACAGAATTTCCAGTGTGTGCTTTGCGCATGATAGCACATTAGTCTGTGCAAATGTGGTTGTGCGACTAGCTTTCCAACAGCAGAAAATTCAATGAGAAGCTTTGAGGAAATGTTTACTCTGTCAACTCATCGTCCATAAAACAGTCAGCACAGTGAAGTATTTCTCAGTCTAAAATTGGCATATATAGACACACACACACACATGCACAGAGTGATGAGCACATAACCATTAGCCTAGTACATAAATAGATAGAAAACAAACACCCATTAGCACAACCAATGTGATGATCATAACTATACATCATTGAGCTCTAGCCCTTAATGCTTTGAGTTTCCCTTTACCCTGATAATGAGACTTAGCTTAATGTGACCATATGTCTAATAACCTACACCACCATGAGAGGAATATTTTCTTTGTGTCTTTCTTTCTATTTCTATTTTGCAGCACAGTTGAGCAGAAAAAAAGTACAAGTTATAGGACTAAAACCTTGAATAAGTTTGGCAGGAGTTGAGGTTAACTGGAGGCCATAGCATGGTAACCAGATAGAAAGTTGATGCTTCCATCCATTTAACAGACTCAGAGTTCAGTTGCTTCATTTTGGGTTCAATGACTTGGCAAAACTCACCATTTAATGAAATTAGGTCCAGGGTGCTTTTTCAGAGATTTCATTTCAAGGACATAACTTGAAAAGAGAGAAATCAGCCAGTATGCATTCCTAGAATTATACTCGTCTTCAAGGTATTATGATATTCCAGAGAGCTCACACCAGAAATACAGAGCTATACAAGGTATAACATAGAAAATTAAAAAAAAAAAAAAAGATTGGTGTTTAACGTCAAAATGTCATTGTAAATAATACGTCTTTCATCTGTCGTACAAAAGATGTTGCTTTTATTCAAAGCCTGTTCATCCACCTACAAAAAAATTCCGCTTAAGCAGCTCATTCTGTTTTTTCAATTTATTTCAAGGATCCCAGTCTCTCTTCATACTTACAGTCTCACATATATATGCTAAGAGTAAAATTATTACATAATACTAAAAGGCCAGAAAATGTCAAAATCGTTGACGAAAAAAATATGTTGGCAATGTTGTGCTGATGTATGGCCCTTTTGTCATGTGCCCATTTGACCCAGACAACTAAAAATCAGCACTGGAATGTGAAATATGTTGTTTGAGTATTCAAGTCTCATTTTTGGATGAATGCAGTTATTACAAACTGGACTAATGTGGATTTGTGTTAATTGGGTTGCAGTGGATTGACATGACTTTATTGTCTGTAATTGGCACTATGCGAATAAAAGTAAATGGATGAAATTATACAGACATTTTTTTTAATTACTACTTGAAAATTTCTAATCAAGTCAGTCTCTCCTGACCACAGATATTTCCTGGTATCTGAACAGTGTTTACACAAAAACAAAAGTATTAAAGCGGTTCTGTTTCACTGCATTTGGAAGCATATAACAACAAAAAAAAAAACCCTCTGAATCAACCAACTCCCAAAATAGGGTCAGTAAGTGATATTTTACTTCAGTGTTTTCTAGTAATAGGTACAGTTCTCATTTATTGGCAGAAACATATTCAAATACTCGACAGAAGGAGCAGACAGAAAGAAAATCACAGATTAGGAAGACAGATTCCTCATTTGGCTGCTGCAAAAGCAATGCTCCCTGCACGCATTTCCTTTCCCTTTTGCAGAGGGAGAGTTGGATTGGAAGGAGATTTAAAACAAACAATAAAAAAGTGCAACCTGCTACCACAGTGGTAGTCACTCCTCAAATAAACTTGAGACAATTTTATTTGAGACAAAAATTTGTGGTGCCAACAGTCTGACACTTAGAGATGGAGAGAATATTGATTTTCAGACCCAAGGGCCATTTGTTTAACTATCCACACTCCAACCTACACACATAATATAAAATCCATAAAAATGCTGACTTGGGAAAAAAAAAAAAAAAAAAGTAACTATTCCAGATAATGAAACCAAGACAGGCAAAGATTCATCCTACTGGCTTATTTGGGACCATGCAATCACCATGATCCAACAGAGTTAAAACTTTGTTTTAAAACCGACATGTAATCATACTTTTCTTACTTATGTTTGCAGAGTATACCAGGCTCTCACAAGAAAGATGCATGTGTAGATTGTAATCAGAGGTGGTGGCTTATGAGAAGAAGAAGGGGGGTGCACCATCATATCCTCATATTTGTAGCCTTATCATGGTGTGGCATGTTAGCTTATCTGTGTTTAGGATCCATATTTGTCCTGCACACACACCTGTCCTGACTTTCACACAGTTATCAGGTCAAGATTATCCCGTTTTTTTTCTTCTCCTGGAGGTTGTGCTGACAGCCCTGAAGTAAAATGTCAAACCTTCGATCCATGCATCACCCATCAATACCTCTGTCCTCTATCACATAGGGTAATTAAGAGTCACTCTGAACCTATGCAGGCTACACAAGGATTCTGCATAATAAATCTAAATGCAAATGTGCTCCTCTGTGCCAGGATTACAATAGACTCCCTTTATTTACTCAGCCTTTTCATTTGCTGTCACTGTGACTTCAAATGAAGGGAATTCAGTAGATCATAAACGTAGATAAGAACTTCGGTGGAAAAGAAATGGCCATCATGTTATTCTCCATTTGTTTATCATCTTTGTTTTTTTCTTTTTGCAGACTACTTAATCGATTTTAGTCAATAAATAATTAAACAGAACTTTCTCTGCATCAAAATTTCCTCGTGATTTATTCTAAATACTGGACGGTGCCAGCTTTACTCTCAAACTTGATCATTAGAAGTCATTACGTTGTAATAATCCATTTCATCCCTCTTGAAAACATATGTATGGCAATAATGGAAGTAATACTGATCAATACCATCCAAAGTTGTTATGTTTGTACAAGTCTATGATTAATTTAGCATTCTCCATGCTATAAGCTATAGGTAAATGCACATAAAGGCCAGGAATAAATCAGAGTCAGTGTTTGTGGCAGATACATGATTACACATGGCTGCATTCAGAGACAAAGCACTGTCTTTTTACAACCATTTATAAAAACATAAAACGAATAAGACGAGCTGTGCCTTTATTCATCACACATCTCTTTCATGAGAAATCAGCACTGTGGACAGTTAGAGAAGTAAAACGATTGGACGGGCTGCTTTTGAGTAGTTAATCACCTTCAGAACTCCTCATGCTGCATCAAAACACATATGCCAAAACACTTCACTATCACTGTGTCACATGGAGATTCAAGAACGTAGGGTTAGCCAACATCCATCCCATTCTGTTTCTTTTCACACATCACATCCCTTCTCAAAATCCTTCCTCTCAAGTTTAGAAACGGCACAAGTATCAGAGCAGAAGGAAAACAGGTAGGCAAACGCTTTCTTGAGACATTGCCATTTACAGACTTTTGACTGATTTAGTGATTTGTAAAGCTGTCTGCTGTCAACAATGGCATGAGGAGTCCTGATTTGTATATTTGTTCTTTGGAGATTAGCCAGAAATGCTAGAGGTTACAAATCATTGGTTGTTTATGTCCCAAGTCTTTATAATCATATAGCTCAAGGATTCCCCTGATTTCAAAGTGCGTGGATGAATGCAGATATAAGGGAAAGTACACAAAAAAAACATGACTTAGTCAAAAGGTGGCATATAAGGTGACTGGTTATTTAAAAATCCCGTCAACTATTCTGTTTAGTTTGTTATTGTGCATTAATCTGATGTCAAACTGGGAGCACTTTGAGAATGCACACTTCCACCAAGCAAGTGCATCTTTTTTGCAGACGTTAACTTTCAGTTAGAAACCCTAATGACAAAGGTATCCTCTATCTTCTCACTGTACAGAATCGTTTAAAATAAAATCCTTCACATGGGTGGTGATCCCTATCATCCCCCAAAATCTAATCACTTGTTTCTCATCCCATTTCCAAGATTTCCAAACAAAAAAAGCATCAAAATCTGTTTTGAACTGACAGACAGACAAACCAATGCTGCCAAATACATGACCTCCTCTTAGGCAGAGGTAAATAGTAGCTCAAACTGTTTAAGATCCAAAAACCTAACTGCCAGACTGCACAACTGTTCCCCAGAGACAGCGAGATGTGTAATCACCTTCAGCTGAGGCAGACTCTGTACACCCGGTCTCCTATCAGGTACTTCTACAGGAACTAATACCGATAGAGTTGGCATTTGATTTTCTTTTTTCTTTTTCTGTATTTGTTTTAAAAGAAAGGTCAATCTTCACTGGAAATTCTCCTTTTCTGACCCCTTCAAGAAGATTAAAATGGTGTTGACTTCCACAGCAGAACAGGTGTACCACCAAACTCCCAACCCTCCAGAAAGATGGTTCTCTCATATTCTTCCACAGAGTTGATAAAAACCACCAGTTGTCACACGCAGCAATGTTAAAACCCAGCAAAATACACACTAGAGAGTTGATCATGGGTAAAACTGTGCATGGTTTTCTAAGAAACGGTTGGATTTCTTCTCAAATAATCCCTTCTGTTATCCGGCTTGTTAGCAAGAGCTAGAAATGATATAAAATTCTCTATCATACTTCCTAAGCCTTAAAAATCAGCAAGATGGAATCAAATATTTTGAATATTTAAATGTATGGCATAAAATATTCATTCAGCAGAGTTTATTTCTCTCTTTCCTTTTTGTCTTAGATTCAATGTTCTGTACGAGCACAGCTCTGTCTAACCTAGAGATGACGAAGATTTGGCATTCTGTTTTGACCTTTTAATAAACTACAGCTGAAAATCGAAGCACATTTCTTGACACCTAAAATATATGGACAAAGAGAAAGAGAATGATGTTCAGAGAAAGAGAGAGAGACAGGGAAGAAGAGCAATAATGTGATAATTAGAATGGATTTCTGGGTTGCAGTCATTTTTGTGACACATTCATAAGCAGCAGTTTTGTTTCATGTATCAGACAGTGAAGAAATTAGTGCTATTAGAAATCATGAGATATTCCACAGCGATGAGTTCCTTGACCACAATGATCAGGTACAATGGAGTTGCAATAACTAAATAGTAACGAGCAGAGGAAGATTGCTGTATCGGAACACCAACACATGGGTTTAAAGTTACACAAGGACAGACAGGTTCAGCTCCTGCGCTGATGTAGTGGTGAAGAGGAGGAGATAGGAGAAAGCAACTCACCAGGTGTCACTCATGACTATATCCATGCAGGGAAAATTGATGATGGGGCTGGGAGGGAGGCAGAAATGATGAAGACCTTTACTTCCACCAATCCATATCAGTGTATTGAGAATAGCCGTTATATCACTGTGCATTTCCAAATTCCAGATAATTTTTAATAAGACTTAGTGTATAAAAAATACTCATTTGAGTCTACATTATAAATGTGCCACATCCATGTGTTTTACTTAACATTTAATTTTAATGGAAAATCTGTAATTTCATTGGACTTAATATCTGCAACAAACCATAATTCAGCTGACTGTTGCAATCTTTAAGAGTCTTCTCGTTTTGTCAGAAATCCTGTGTCAGAATTTCACCGACAGGCTTTTTGTTTTTCTTTTTTTTTTGCCTACTTAGTGACGTCTGTTTTTACAACACGGCAACATGGTAAGCCGTCTTCAACAGGAGTTCAATTTCCATGTAACCGAGGTAGAATAGGAGAAGGAAAACACATCTCAATAGTGCACATGCTGTGCCAGAAGCATCATCCTGGTGGAAAAAGGGACAGTTAAAATTTGCATTTAGATTACTGCAGTAATAGAAAGACCATGGCGATGAATCTCGCTCTCAAAAAGAGACTAATGTGGTTGCACTTTGAATAAAATTGTAAAGTTAAACACTCAGGTTGAATCTGTATAGAAAGATGGGCAATGGAATCAATCCATACTTAAATAGTACTAGCTATGCCCAACACTCAAACATGTGCAAAATGTATTTGAGTAAAAGAAACAAAAGGGTTGCAGTGATGGCTCTGCATGCGCCTCTATAAACACTTGTCATTGCCATTGTTACCATTAAACATCTTCTATGCATGATTCATTAAAAAAATTACATGAGATTTCAGAAAAGCTAAATCTGGTATATTTCACTCAAATGATGGATGTTGCATCAAGCATTAATTTTCATATTCATGGTATTGGCTGTAGTGCATATTAAGGTGGTTTAATTTGTTTTCAGTTATTCCTTATCATTCCATCACAAAACATCAGCACAATAGTATCGGAATCACAGAATTTATCGGCGCCAGCTCTCTATATATATATGCACACTTTAAAAACAATCAAATAAGACACTCTTTGAATAAGAATTTCTCAATTAGTTAAAGTCATGGATGTGGAAGGAAAAATAGAAACAAAAGAGAGAAAGAAGAGAAAATCAGTTTCAGTATAAATGTATTTCATACTTAGTTTTCAAGTTGAAACAGGAATTAAAAGTGCCTCCCAGCTAGGTGGCCATTACTCCAAAGCGCCTGCATTAGTGGCTTTAATTTTTCATTTCTGTCTGAGATATATTTGTGCTACACAGGCCACAATTTAGTGTAGGAATCCATTAGCATTCAGTTGACTGTAGAGGTGATTTCAGCGTTTGAGCCTCAGTGAATAACAATGTTCAGAGACTTACTATTCGTTTGTTTGCGTCCACTAAAAGCAACAGTTCAGACAATGCATGCAGTGCTTATTTACCACAATTTATTTAAGATAAATTTAAGGAGTTTTCTTTACCTTGTGAGAAATGAGCGTCTTTCCTCACCTTCAACTTAAGTACTAGAGTTGGTGTGTTTGATTTGAAGATCATTACTGTATGAAAACCTTTTGGTCTTAATGTTAAACACAAGATGCTCCATCACAATAACTGTCTATAGTAGCTCTGAGTTTAGGTGTATAAACCAACACCATGAAAATGAAATAAATAAATAAAACCAACCAGCAGGAGGAAGTGGGAGGGGGTTGAATTGTTCATCATAGTGCCTCAACAACTGTTCGTTTGAACAAATACAAATCCTCTTAAATATGCCAGAAATGTGGGAATGGATGGTTCTTTCTCGGGACTTCAGAGAGCATTTCGGCGCGATTTTTTCTCCCTCTGTCTCTCTCATTTCTAATTTATTGCCATCTGCTCAGCCTGGGTGTAAATCTGAACACAGACTGACTTGCTTGCCCAGGCTTTATCTGTTAACATTTAGCAATGTCTAATTAAGCAAAAATGGGAATTGCGCTGGCTGAAATATGCTGCGGCTGGGTAATGACAGTCATAACAGTTTGGGATGTGTGTCTGTCACAGCAAGCAAATGCACTTATTAGATCAGGGTAATTAGAAGAAGGAAACAGCTATAACGGGTGAAAGCCATTCGGGTACGATTACAGAGGCCAACGTGCGGTATATATCAAGCGTTTATCCTCTGACATTTCTGCTGTTCAAATAATTGATGAGGGCCACAAAAAGTAAAGTAAGGATTTGATCATTTATTATATATTATACAAGCTACAGGGGTTGATGGAAAGAAAATTTGATCATCATCAAGTTGGCTCAAAATATGCCCTTAAGATGAACAGAACATGAAGCTGAGAAAAGTTGATTTTATCCAATAGGTATGTGCTGTTTGTCTTCTAACAGCAACAAAAACACAAAAAGAAAACCTATTCCTGTGACTTAACTGCATTCCGTGCATAAGATGGTCTAAATAGCTGCATTATCTTATCAGCTGCCACTGTTCTGTTGCCAGGAACACTGCAGGGTTTGCTAAATTAAATACTTTAACATGTCTTGATTGGTTTCCCGAGTTTCACAGTAAAGCAGATATGAAACCATCTTGAAGTAATTAACCCATAAACTTCTGTCTCATCGAAATATAATTTGTCATCTAAATTTTATCATGGCTTGGTGAACACAAGTAGAAAATGAGGTACTTTCAAAAACTTTACTTGCTGCAGCAGATTCTTGAAGTGTTGCCCTCATAAACATTTGATTAGCAGTATATGACTTTAAAAAAAGTGGTAATTTCACACAATCAAATTTGTCAAAACGTTTTGACAGTTTAAGTACTTCCAGTTAATTAAAAATGAGATAAATATAAATTCCAAACGCTAAGGAAAATAGAAATTGTGTTAATGAGTTTAAAACACCATTTTCACACTTTAGGTAATGAAATATAAAAGAAAAAAAAAAAAGATTTCTGGATTGTTAAATTGAAGCTCACCATCTAAAGTTCCATGTTGCTGTTCTACAGGTCGTCTTTTCACAGTTTCAACATGTCTCTCTCGACCTAAAGGAGCAAAAAGAGCTTAATCAATTATTTGGTGATATGTCTTGTCAAAATCTTACTTTCCTCCTGTAACACCATATTGCAGTGGTGTTTACTGCTTTCAGCAGAATTTATTGGCACACGCTATAACACGGGTGGTAAAAACTCAGCTTTCGGCTGTTTCCTTCACTTATTCAAACTAAAGAAGCCCCAAAGCGGAGGTGTCCAAAATCAGTCCTCAAGGGCTGCTGTCCTGCAGATGTATCCCTGTTCTAACACATCTGGCTTCTGTTAAATGGATCCAACAGCTAATAAAGTTCTGCACAATGACTGATTCATTTGAGTGAGCTGTTTTAAAGTAGGGGGACGTAGAAAACTTGCAAGGTTGTGGCCTTTGAGGACGACAAGTGGAAACTTTAGAGCTAACGGAAGTAGTAGAAGCTGCAGCAGTGTCTGAGTTTGTGCCATGCTGTGTACCCCAAAAATTCCCCAAAGATTCAGTTTAGCTTGGGTTTGCCGTCACATTGGGCATTAGCAGTTCTTTACAGTCACATCTTTTATTTCAGTATTCATCCTTTCATGCATGGGAGGTCATGATCAGTTTTCAGCTGTTCAACTATTAGAAGCACTTTCTTCATCATTCTTTTGTACTTAATGTAACATTGGTGTGATCAGTGTCATGTTACTGATCGGTCGGAAAACAATCATCTACATTTGGTACATGGTTGCCTATGTGAATTTGTGGCTATATTTCCACTTTAATCATAACCTTTCATTGTAGTGATATCTATTGCATCATAAAATTTGTTGGCAGGGGATCCAGACATGCTGACTCTGGGGAAAGCTGAGTCAGTGCGATGCTTCTTTATTGCCTCGGGCCAGTTTTGTCTCCAAAGCTAAACCTTCCATATCTTCAGAGGGGGAAAGTTCATTTTCTAACAGAGAGGCAACCTTCGTTCAGTAGGACATGCAGCTAATTTATTTTTCATCATCACGGGATTATATTCAAGGTGATATACCATCTCAGAGGGCTCAGCGATATGAAGACTGCAAATTGCCTAATGCAACTGATGAAACTTTCCCTACAGCGGATCACATAGCGACATCTTTCTAAATGCAAGTGAAGCTACAAATATGGCAAAATAGAGGACGAATAAGTGATCAACAGTTGCACCAACAACCTAAAATTATGTTTAGTCCCAAAATCTCAGAACAGCTGAATTAACAAGAAATCCAAACTAATTTGTGACTGAATCACCAACTTGAAAATAAAGAAGTAACACCAACAACAGAAACCAACAATATATCTGATCATCGGCAGCTGTGGACACATTAGAAGTACTAGGGTTCATATCAAAGGGATTTGATGGTCAGTCCAATCCGGTCCAGCAGTACAAAAGTTGTAATACAAACAATTATGCAAAATAAATTGAAAAATAAAAATAAGAATCCCAAATAACAATGGGAGAAAAGTAAATTTGCTCAGCAGAGTGCACCATCGAGATCATCACTCTGCTTGCTTAAATGCTGGACAAGACAAGAAAATATAGAAGAAAACAACAACAAAATAAGCCAACAATATATCTGTTCATCAGCAGCTGTGGACACATTGTGGTTACCAGGATTCCGGCCATCAAATGCATCTACTCCCCTAAGACACATCGTACATTGCCTTACACTAGTGAACATTATTTTTTCCTATACAGTGGAGGCCTTCTGAAATTAATTTATAAAACACTAATCTTGGTTTAAAAAAAAAATGGATAATAAAAACTGCTTATAACAAGGCTGTCAGCCTCAAATCTGCCTATCAGTCCAGTTCTTTATTGATTCAACTTTAAACAGTGAAATGGGTATACAACAAGGAAAATAATATGTCTTTTTAGATAAAATCTCTATAGATGTTTACGCCAAATCAACTAAAGCTCTCTCTGCTCTCTGCATTGGACATGGCATTATTTGCAGAGAGAAAGCACATAACAAAATACTACCCCGCCCCCCTCGCCCATCTAAACAGTTTCAGCACCTCACTGCCCAGGTGGCTAAATGAGGATTGAAGTCCACCAGCAAAACAAAAGACTGCCCGGTAAAACCGCCCTCCAATACTACACTATGTCCAGGGATGGTGACTGTAAACTTCTGTTTAGCAGATAGGAGCAAACAAAAATCAGGCAATAACAACACAAAGTGTCTAGCTGAGTCTGATCAAGCCCCATGGACATAAGCCTGGCCACCAGGCACATACCTCCATCCTACACTTACAGGGCTGGCTCCAGAGAGCTGCCTTTGTGACCTGTGAACCACTGAAAATCGCCACCTGAAAATGCCCAAAAAGCGCTAAAGGGAAAACAGGTCCCCCTTGATCAAAAGGCAACTATTACATCCAACAAAACCAAAACAACAAAGTGAACAAACTGTCCATGTCGGTTCTGTGACAGGTTTTAAAACCAGACTACTTCAAGGATGTTGCGCTCACCTCGGAAAGATTTCAACAGGCACTGAATTTTCTCTAAGGCCTAAGAAAGAGAAGGGGGCTTACAGATTGGATAAAATTTGAGAAACTAGATGAGTCTGAGGAGAGAAGTTGAATTCTTACATGCCGTGTGGATGCAGAGAACACCACTGCAGCTATACCTCTGTGCTGGTGACAGGAAAATTGACTCAAATCTGCAACTGGCACCCTCTTAACTTTTTTTTTAATAAAGCTATTTTATATCTTCCAAAATGACTTTAATTTTATATATTTATTTTTGATAACCAGCACATTGTGCTCTTTGTAAGATCAGGCAAATATACAGAAATTCACGAGGAGAATATGGGGGGGGGGGGGGGGGGGGGGGGGGGGGGGGGGGGGGTGTCAAGCAGCTCAAATTACCGGGTCAAAGATTTGTTGTAGCTCTGCATGCTGGAGAAGTGTCTGAGCGGATGACAGCAGTTGTGTGTGCACCAGTGGTGCTCCTCAGCTGCCTTGGGGCAACAGTGCTGTTTTATTTCATCTCAGTAGCTGCCCGTCTTTCACTGCTCCACAGTAAGATCAGGCATGTCTCTTGACTGAGGATATTTGTATCTGTCAAAACTTCTGATGTCAAAGGCGAGATAAAAAGGAAGCTGAACGATGGTTTATATGGATATTGAAAACTTTTATGAAAAGAAAGTTGTATTTGTTGGTTTTTTTTTTTTCTTGCTTTTTACTATGTGTGGAGTGCAACACAAACACCGTAAGCTCTATTACAAACAAACATTCAGCAGGCCTACCGAAAGAGAGTCGATTTCTTTTTTGCATGGAATATCTCAAATGACCAATCCCCTCCTCTGTATTATGAGCAGTGGGACTGACACTATTTTCTCTGCTATTAATATCTTAACATGAATATATAGGACTGATAGGTCATCTGCTCGTTTATATAAAAGACATCTGCTGTACTTCGTGTTTTGGGATTCCACTAAACACCTTGTTCTGCTTTCTGACAGTAACTTGCCACATTTCCAACATTACCAGTACATGCAACCAAAACCGTGTTCATTAACAGAGTACTAAGTCAATTTACATGATTAGGGATGATCAGTCTTTACAGTGGTACTTTGTCCTGATAAAGAGTTAGTCATTCAACATTTTTCTATGCTGTGTTCTAGTCAGATCTGACATACAACTCTGCAAAGGTTTCAGGTCAATGCTAATTTTTTTCTTTTAAATATTTTGGGTCCAAATCATCAGAGTTTCTTCACAAGTTTGTCTTGGGAAACTGACTCCATTTTCACTTATTTTTAAATAGCACCTCTACTTACTGATCATTTTCACAAGAACTCATTATTGTTTTGTAAAAAATAAAATGTTTCAGTTTAAAAAAAGGGATCCATTTAAAAAGGAAAAAACAGCATTTTATCTACACATACCAGACAACTCAGCAAATGGCCAATCTCTAAGAGGCTCTTTGCCTGTAAAAGACTGCTCATACAAAAGACACCTAATTTTTCCCATTTCTTCAGTTATACAGAAAAAAAAGGAAAATATAACATTTGACAGAAAAACCTTTTTTTGCATTAACAAGTTTATACTTTAATGGCTATTAGCCAAAAGCTTGGCATGTTTCAGCATGTCTTTAGAAAATTTATGGCGTCTGGACAAAGAAAGAGCTAAAGGGGCAGTAAGAATTTAACTTACAAGAAAAATGTCAAAGAGGTTGTTCAGGCAGCTGTTAAAGAAAAAAAAAGCCCTCTGAACAAATATAGATGTTTTTTTAAGTTTACTGAAAACAAAATCACCTGCAGGATAGGTGTTATATTAAGTGCAATGGTTAATTTGTAACTTCATCACTTTGGACAATTTGTCTGCCAAATGGCTGTAGAATAGAATTAAAACATGTGCCGAGCACGCTGAATAAACAATGACAGCTTACGTTTTTGAAAAATTATCTTGCAAGAAACTTTCAAAAGATGCTGGTCAAAGATCATTACTTTATTAATTATCTTTAATAAAAAGTAAAGTTTAAATGCCCCATATTTAAGCCTATCTGACGGTTTACAAATATGTGTGTTTAGGATTATGAAAGTATACATGTTAGAGTATATTTATACATATGAATATGCAGATATTTGTATATATTATATTTGAGTAACCAATTATCCAAACGGTTGGACGCCGAAGTTTGTGTGTGTGTGTGTGTGTGTCTGTGTATATTTTATATTTATTATATATGTGTGTGTGTGTGTGTGTGTGTGTGTGTGTGTATTTGTATGTATATATTTTGTATTTTTACAAAATTTTTACAAACTGCCTTTTCTCTTCTTTATGTATGTGACCTTATGAATACACAATAAGGATATGGCCCAGGTTTGTGGAAGGTTGCGTACAGATATTTATTTAACTCATTGACAGTTTAAATGTGTCTTTCTCTGAAATGGAAAAATGTAATTATTAGTATAGGCTTAAATTGGCACAATAAAGTATAATAATAATTTAAAAAAAGTAAAATTTCAGTGATTGAATACATTTTTTTCTATGAATAATTAATAATCTGTTAGAGAGAAGACATTAAATTATGGTTGCTGAACAAAACATTTAGGTGAGTGATCCTCCAGAACAATAAAGATCTTTGGTTGAGGACAGAAAAACAACCTGTGAAGTTCAGTCTAATGAAATAAAAGTTTGATTCTTACCCAGCATCATTTTACTCCCAAGTTTCCCCTGATAATCAACAGCAGCTATAAGCAGAGTCATACATCTTATTTGGCTGTTCAGGTGTCAAAACAGAAACTGGCACATAAATTCAGACTCCTTACTTACTTGCTGGCGTGTAAACAAACAGCTTAACTGTAGAGCCAAACTGTGGCAAGGAGAGCAGCGCTGCAAGCACTAGCAAGCTGAGGTGGACAACTTCTAAACAACTTTATTTTAGCTGAAAGCAATTCTTCATAAGCTGAACCATTAAACTCTTTGGCAGTGGGCATTGGGCCAGACATATTCGCTAGTGCTGCAGTGGGCCTCTGTTTTTTCATCCATGCCATCCAAAGCTACATCCACAATAAAAGCAATGGAGGTAGCAGCAGCAGTCGCTCTTTGTCTTCAAGTACTTTAAAACTGTACTTTCAAATATCAGCTACTGCCGATGCTTCCCAAACCCATTGCAAAGTCTCTGTCCTGTGTAGACTTTGTGGATTTGCAGACGTAGCACTTTAGGAAGCATCAAAGCACATTTATCACAGCAATGGTCCTGGCAACAAGAGTTGTTGCTATTTGTCACCATTAAAAGAATGTGTTTTGGTCGACTGTCTTAAGGGGTTCCAGGGAAAGCACAGAAAAACAGAGGTCCAAAACTATAGCTTAAGAAAAAGTGGCACCAGCATTCAATGTTGTTGTAATGTCTTTTTAGTAACAAGAGGATTATTGACTAAAATATTGTCAGGGCAAAGGCTACTCTGGTAGCCAAAACCAAAAGTCATTAAGCATCTAGTAAAATGCACAGTTTTTTCTTTTTGTTTTTTTTTTTTTTTTTTTAAAAACACACAACTGCTGATTTGTTTTAGAAGTTTTCTTTTCTAGGAAGGGAACTATTAGCAGGGACGTTGTCTCCAACTCACTACGGAACAACTTTGGCACAGGGAATGTTGTACTACTGCTATGAATACATGGAGTGTTTTGTATCCACTGAATTTCAGCAACTGAACACAAATTAAAAATAAATAAAAAAAAGTTTGAGGATCCATCTTATCTATTAACATTTTTCCTGTTCAGAGAAAAGTGTTCCCTCCACTCGATTGCCCATGGATGAAGCATGCATCCCTCAGAGAAGCAAACAGACTGGTTTAAACTTAAGTACAATCTAAATGACTAAATGTGTGCCGAACTAACAGAGCCATTTTCTTCACCATTCATCACTGTGGATGTGCAATAACCTGCACATGAGGTGTGATTTCATAATTTAGCTTGACTTGCCAGCTGTGTTGTTACTCCCATTTTCATTATTTTGCTCCCACCTACACGTCCCTCCTCCCACTCTTTCCCTGAGGGGTTTAAATGACATTACTGTCTTCTTCTGCCTTAGCCATAAAAAACAATGTCTTTGCAGAGATCTCCCTGACACTTTCCTACACCTGTTCAACCTTAGTGCTCATATTCCCCATCAATCAGGACTGTAGTTCAGGTGAGGTTGCTATTGCAAGCGTGATAGAAACAGCGCTGAGAGTGGGTGTTGGAGTGAGAGAGAATCCCATTGCTAATATTCAAATTAGATGCTGACAGCAATGATCTGTGCACACAAACAGAGAGCGTGTCTTTTACCTGTCTTGCCTTGCTGTGTACAAACTCATAACCTAGCTGCGTAAATGTTTATATAGACTTCGCAGCACTTCTTTTGAGCATTTTATCTTGCAAAAGAGTGTTTCTTTTTCATCCTTTATTGCTCTATACTAAAGTATCAATGAAGAGTTTTGAGGTCAGTATTGTTTTAACTTAAGTCAAGTCTATCTGCCAATAAATAAGACATTTACTCATTATATTCAATGGAAAAGTTGATTTAAACTTTGGACATGGAGTGTCTAAACCTGTAGAGTTTACCTGTGCGATGCATCTGCTCAACGATAAACGTAACAACTACCCTGCCCTCAATGTGCACATGTACTCAATACATGGCCATGCATTGGGGGAGGGCTGTTTGAGTAACGTGCAGTTGCCATTCAGCTGACCATGAGCATTAAAGAGCAAATGACCACAAATGAGTGGTTCACTAATTAATATAAAAAAATGATATGGTCACATGAAGCTAAACATATGTAGATGAAGCAAACAGTTCTATCTTATAACTTAACTACAACGTTACACATATTGTATGTACATGTCTTAATCTTGCAATTTTAAAGCACATAATGAATATCCTTTTCAAGTTTTTTTGGACAAGTGGCATGGATGTAGATAACCCACCACCTTCCATCTTCTTTACATGCATGCTATCAATGTCAGCAAGGAATGAAAATGCATCTGATTATATAATTTGATTTAAAAAATAGATTATTTATGTGACATCATTTTAACAAAAAAGTGTAATTATCAATCAAAGGTCTTCTTACACAGATCAGCTTTACAATATTCTTCAGTCAAATAAGATCAAACAGCATGAAGCACAAATCTATCTAGGACAATGTTTCCAGTCCGCTTCAACACTCAGAAAACCTCAGAACTTGGTTGGTTAATTTCTATTAAGTTTGCTGAGAACTTGTGAAACTGCCACATAGTACATGGGTTATCTGCATTACTAAATAAATTAACACAACATATGAACAACAGCATAAGCTAGCTAGAGAGGTCACATAGCTCAAATGAGAAAATACAAGCTAGTAACTTAGCAAGCAGCAGCACAAGAAAAAAAACAAGCAAAAAAATAACAACATAAAGCTAATTTAGCCTAGTAGCACAATTAATGTTTCAGGAGTCTGAACACACACACAAGTTTAAACTGCTCAACAGTTTAATGTTACAAAATAAACACTACTCACAGACACTACTTGAGCAGGAAGAGAGAAAGATGAAAAAAATGATGAGCAAAAAGCTACATGTGCTCACACAACAGGGGTTGGTGGCTGCATAGCAAATACTCTTCCTGTTTCCCAGCATGCACTGCTTTCGGATTGCCACAAACTAAACCAGGGGTGTTCAACTCCAGTCTTCGAGGGGCAGTATCCAGCAGGATTTTTTTGTTACCCTCTACCAACACAGATGGATCCAGCAGCTTCTTTTCCACCTATATATATATATATATATATATATATATATATATATATATATATATATATATATATATATATATATATATATATATATATCATATATATATATATATATATCATATATATATATATATATCATATATATATATATATATATATATATATATATATATATATATATATATATATATATATATCATATATATATATATATATATATATCATATATATATATCATATATATATATATATCATATATATATATATATATATATATATATCATATATATATATATATATATATATCATATATATATATCATATATATATATATATCATATATATATATATATATATATATATATATATATATATATATATATATATATATATATATCATATATATATATATATATATATATATATATATATATATATATATATATATATATATATATATATCATATATATATATTATACATATATGACGTTCTTGACTGTTTGGTTTTCTGTTTGTGTTGTTCTCACTCTCATTCTGAGGTCACTCTGGATAAAAGCGTATATGATACTGATTCATATCGAGTATACATGTATTTTCCTGCTTTAGAGCATGCTAGTTCTTATCTAGTACTGTAGTGTAACATGCAAACTTGGCTATGTAATAAGTATAGTTTTATTGGGGTTTCAACATGAAATGCGCCTTATGAAGTGATGTAGATAAATTTATTTAGTTGTTCTAGTGTTTGCTTTGTTGTCGTTGTAATTTGTGCTGATTTTGTTTTTTGGTTGGTTGGACATCAGGTTATTTTGGATTTATCTCTTTATAAAGGTTTTCAACCACATTAAAACAACTAAAATTTATACCTGAACAACAAAGCTGCAGCTCAATGCAACATCCTGACAAAAACAAAAATATTCCCCACTTAACATGAAATAAAAGTGTATACAAAACAAAAACTGTATCCAGATGACTCATTTCTCCTCTCCATTCCAAGAGTCCATGCCTGCTCATTTGTTTGTCATGTTTATGGCAGCCTTGACAACTAATAACTTTCTGTGGGAGTTTCTTGTGGGTGGTAATCTGCACAAGCAGATCGGTAGCCATATGTTCTTTGATTATTGAAGGTGATGTGTGAGAACACTGTCAGCCTATTGTGTTGTGTTATCTGAAGTAGACACATGGGTCAAGGCTCACAACCGAAGCCCGACATATGCTAATGAACTCATCTCATAAAATATGCATTGAGCCCTCCCAGGACCGAACGATGGCAGAGGCGTGATTTTGCAGGAATTATGGGAACAGTCATTTTCCATTATGTCAATGCTAAATGAGGAGTGACCTGTGGGACAGCTATGTCTGACCCGTGTCAAGGCAGTTCCTGCCAATTTCGCAAGGAGAACTTTGCAGATCAGTTTTGACTTTTAAGGTACTGCGGTGACAGAGAATAAATGGATCTTGTTGCACGGCATAACCTTGCTAAAGTAATCTTCCTGTGAAGCTGATGTTCCAAGTCTGTATAATTAATCAAAGACAATGATGTCAATGAGGGCTTCGGTTATGAAATTAGAGGCCTGCTGCCTTCCATTACTGTACTGCTTATAAGTGCATTAGGAGGGAAAGAGAAACAATAAACCAGGTGTGGCAAGCATTACCTTCATTCTTCATCCTAACCATTGGTGGTTTCCCTTCTTGTTTTCAGCACAATTAAGTGTTTTGTAACAAGACTGGCACTGAATGCTTTTGTGTCGACAAGCTAGTGAAGACTATGAACATGGTGTAAACAGGAACAGTCATTTGCTCAATAATGAAAGAGGTTTAACAAATTTGTTTTACAATATTTCATTTTCCTCCATGAAATTGTGTGTGAGATCACAATCGAATTACAATCACATTTGAATGATAAGAACAACATTATTTATTTATGCTTTGGTTAAATTAAGGAGTGATGATTCAAGTTGTAACCATTTTTACATACGAAAGACTGAATGACAGGATGTTACAAACTTGTAAAATGCTATTTTGTGAACAGATGATAGCGCTCACACTTCTGCAAAGCATATTGAGCATGAATACAAATGAAATACCCTGTTTGAGCTGGTTTTTTTATTTTTAATTGGCTTTTTTCTGTATTAAGTGTAACTTTTACTATACACGTGCTTGTCATACACCATGCTCATGTCACCACTGACTATCAAACTTACAACACAATGCCTCAGATAGAGCAGTATAATTTACGGAATCATTGCAAGCATGCTGTTTTGCACTGACAGTTCGTACAATATGCATATCAGTTTGATAAATTAATTTATAAGGAACATCGGTTCCTCATAAAATGGTTGCTTACAAAAAGTAACTTTTTTTTTTTTACAGTAAAAAACCACTTTTTGCAGCTTTCTAATAGATTTGATCAAAAATACTAAGTCTAGCTTTGCTCAAGAACTCATGACATTCATCAGACCCAACTCATTATAGTGTCATTAAAGAATAATGACTTTCAACCTTTATGGGTAAGAAATTGCAGTCAGTGACAGGTTTGTAGCACAGTGTGTGGTGGCTGATAATTGACAGCTAAAATAAAGTCAGTTTTCACTACTGAGACAAGTATTCTAGCTAATTAGGGCATGCAACCGTGAGAGCCGTCTTGTGTTGAAGTAATCTATCATTGGGTGCATAATTACAGAGCTTACTTTTAGGCTTGAAAGTACTATAATTTATCATTGAGCAGTTAAAAACTAAAGCAGGTAGGTGATGGAGAAAAAAGAACACTGGCTGCAAAGTGGCAGAGAGACATTAGCGTTCATGAAAAAGCCGTTAAAAGCTTATACCCACTATATAATGATTAGGGGTGTCTCTTTGCACTTTTAGACTGTCTCTTATTGTAACATTTATAACGTCCCACCATTATTTGATGCAAAAATGCAAGATTAAGCAAAAAAAAAACCAATAAAAAAACCAACCATTTTGACTTTGTTTTTTTTTTCCTTTCCCTCCAGGTGATGAGCTCCAAAAATCTCTGAGTGCAATCCGGACACATACTGGGAATCTGCTTTTGAGTTTACCCACCCGGCGCTGATCCACATCTTACTCATTGTTTCACTGTGGCTCAGTTAACGTCACTGGACTTCAACTTGGGGACCTGAACATCACAGATCGCCAATGCTGACAAGGAACTGTCTGCTGCTGTTCCTGTGGATTCTTGTCAACGAGGGTTTGTTTTTTTCTTTACATCCACCTTCATTGCCACTGGGACGGAGCAGGACAGCAAGGGAGCACGCCAGGAGCTTGGTGGGCTCAATGAGGAATGGAGCGGCCGGATCTCAGCGGGTCAAGAGGGGCTGGGTGTGGAACCAGTTCTTTGTACTAGAGGAGTACATGGGCTCAGATCCGCAATATGTGGGCAAGGTATTTATTGTTTTTTTTTTTTTTTTTTTTTTTACAAAATGATTTATGTATATAGTAGAACTCATAAATCACATGAAATAAACTGAATTGGAATTAAATGGGGGCAGCAAAACAATGCAAGAAGATAGAATATAATAAAAGCAACTAGAAAGGAATGTAGAATAAGTATAAATTATTATAGTTACGGCAAAATACTGTCAAGATATAAATTACGGTACAATAAATACATTCAAACAAAGTCTAAGTAAATAAAACTATAAAGAACTTACATACAGCATAGACATACAATGTAAGTGTAGCTGCTCCAAGTCACAATGCCCCTTAAGCCTCACCACTTTAATCATGCTTTTATTGCAAGGGCGGGGGGGCGAGTGCTGTGTCACATTTCTATGTTAGAGCAGCCACACACACACACGACTGAAACGCTGAGAGAATCGATGGCATGGTAGAAATAAATTTAAATTACAGTCGTTGTAAAGCTGTCAGAACATCACAGTTATGAGGCAGAGAAGATGCTGACAGCAATAAAAAGACAGCGGAGACCCAACAGCCTGATCAGAATCGAGGCTGAGATATATAAACACATCCCATCAGACTCACTTCTTTTCACCCCTTCTCAAGCTTTGGCTGTCTCTCCTTTTAGGAGGATTTCTTATTCACTACTCTGGCTTAGGACATTCGTAGGCATACTCTGTAGGGGTTTAAGGCTAAAGTTGTAATTTGGCACTCCTAGCTTACATAGGATAATGGTAAGACTGACTTATCTGCCCCAGTGCCACTGCAATCAGCCCTGACAAGCCGTGCTGTTTGTGGAAGTCTCCGAGGCTAAAAAGGCTAAAGCAGGGAGAGGAATGCTGATGTCTTTTGCGCTTCTAAGTCCTTTAATCCTGGACTGCTGCCTTGCTTCAGAATAATTGACTGATTCTTCAACATATAAAAAGCATTTAGAGATTTTCCGATTGTTGTCACACTGTCAAAGACAAGATTTTTACTCATAATTGTGGCTTTGACATTAGCTGGAAAACATAGACTGAACACAGAGGACACAGTGCAGGTAACATCGCTTTTAAGGACTCTAAGTATTATCAGAGACTTTAAGTAGACTGCATAAATCAATTGTAATGGATATGGACTCTATAATGAATGTTAGTTCAATAAAACATCAATGCCTTATTGTGGTAAGATTTCCAGTCTGGTGTATAAACGTGGTTCCCCTGCACTGCATCGAGGCTATGGTGGCTCAAGAGACTACTTGGCTTCTCCTCAATGGCAGAAGAGCCCTTGTGAACCAACTGAGGAAGTAATTATTAAACGTGAAGAAAGCAGCTAAAGAGCAGCAAAAGATCCAGAATGGAATAGGTTGAGGGAGCAGCTATTGAGCTTTTCTGGCAAAGCCTGGTTTAAAGCATATGCAGTAGTGGTGGGAAATACCTACAGAAATGGTAGGAGACTATGTAGACATTGTGATTAATGATGACATTGCTGGGGGAGTTAAGACTTCAGTAATGTATAGATGTATCATCCAACCCTTTAAGCTGGCTAATACATGAATAATTATGCATGTGGACCTCAGGCCCTTTTACACTCCCTTATATACGTAAAAAAAAGGTTTGTCTGTTTTGAACACTGACATGCGTCCCCCACTTTCATACTTCCACACAACTTTCACGTTGACCTGGTTGTTGAGTCAGTTCACCTGCTACTAGTCAGTGCTGAGTTCCAAGTTTACTTCTGTCCTTCTGAAGTTAGTTTCAGACACTGGTTGATGGCAGTAATGCATGGCTATAAAGTTGCTTGCAACTGGTGAACACACTCACAAAGCCATAGCTGTTGTCTTTCTTTTCTTCTTCTTGTCTTTCTTTTCTTGTTCTTCTTTTCTTTTCTTCTTCTCTGCCTTCTTTTCTGGTTTATTCTTTTTGCTGATTACATGTCGGCTCTATTGCTCAACACTACCCATGTGGTTTTTGGTAGTATTACTCTGCATCAAGCAACAGATCCGCAATGCCCCTGAAAAAAGAACCAAATTAACAATCCACAAAATGGACCAAATTGTCTCTTGATTGTATTTGTGAGTCCATCTTCTGCACTGTGTATAAATTTGCTCAAATTGTTGCCATCTGAACTGATCTTCATGCAAATAAATGTGCAGTACATACTCATCGGTCTGAGTGACACACCAAACAGCATCTTAAAAGTATATTTGTACTACTGTACCATTCATTATACTTCAGCAAACTCTGTTTAATTTTTCAGCACATCACAGTTAACAGTGGCAGAGATGAAAATGAAAGGAAAAAAAAATAATATCAGTAAAGATTTTTATGTCTAATATCTGCAGAATTTTTTTTTTTTCGCTGAGCGGTAATAACTCCAACAGTGAAACAACTAGATACCCGCTGGAAATACTTTTATTGACTAATTCTGGTTCTGCTCCTCTTCTTATGTTTTAGCACAGAGAAATTTGGAAATAACGTTTGTTTTTTGTTGTGTATTCTCTTACGAGTCTGGTAGAAATCCTTAATCAATGACTATAATGTCAGCTTTTGGCTCGGAATGTGAAGAACTCATGTCAACTCGCGCAGCTTACCCCTCTATTTGAAATAATTGTATTACCTCAGCCTCTGCACTGCCCTCCAAGTGTAAATGATTTGAACTGTCAATGGTAAGAGTTGGGTGTAGCTCAGAGCCTGTCAAATCATCTACCCCACCCTACCTCCCTCAGTAAGTTACATGGGAAAGCACAAAAGCAAACCAGCGAGAGTTGAGTGGCAGCAGAAGAAACGAGTGTGAGGAAAATATGAAACGGTATCAGTGGTGCAGAACAGACTGTTGGCCCATTAGAAATTAAACATTTCTACAGTTATCAGCATCCTTCCTGCAGTCTAAGGATTTATGGCAATTATATGTGGAGTTTTCTTGTAAGGGCTTAGTGCTTCTAATGTGGAAGGCATAAGCAACAAACAGTCAATAATGCAGATGATCAGACTTGAATAAATGTAGAAATTGATAAATGAGGAAAACTATAATCAGTCACGCTTCAAGTTTAGGTTTCTGGATCAACAAAAGAAAAAACTATATGCTTTTATGCTTGTTTTGGCGCATTTATATACAAAGACAATATTTTGCAAAATTGCTGTTTTTCTATGTTTTTCTTTCCTGTGCTGTAGTCAAACAACTTCCAATCTTGTTAGGAATAATAAAAATTTATTTCAAGAGTTCCGCATTAAATGCATCACCGCCAGTTGTAATTGCAACCGCCAAATTACCACTAATCAGTGCTGACCATTAAAACATAATTCACGCTGCTAACAAGATGGTAATTTTGTCAGTTCTGACAACACACTGAATCCAAGACTTGTTCACGAGGAGGAAAGAGGACAACCACTAATGACGGAGTACGCAGCGAGTGCTGGTGTTACGGTTCAACTCTTTTGGCTATTAACAAGTGACATGCGCCTGAATGCACCAGCAGTTGTTCATGGAGAAAGCACATGTTTAGACACAGCAAAACAAAATTTACTTGTCCTTTTTGAAATGCCCTACTATTTTCCTTTTCATCAAAAGAGAAAGAGGGGAGAAAAAAAGCTTATCTCAGTCCCAGACACTGAATACATAACCGTCACTGAAAGAGAAAGTACCTTCACCATGTAGCAAACAGGAATATTAAACAATGCATGACTACAGTTTGAAAGTCTGAATAATACAAATAAATATATATGAAAAATCATACAATTCTCAATGTGGAGATTATAAATATTCAATACAATTACTTATGGCTTTGCAAAAATAATGTGATTATATCATTCTCAATGAACAGTATTCATTGTGTTGATATCAGAAGGGAAGGGTAATCTGGAACATAAACCAATCCCTGCGACCAGATTTGATTTTAAGGTTAGATTAAAAAAAATAAATAACTCTTCTACTGCTTATTATTTAAATGGTCAACTGAATGTTTAGGTTGACACTGGAGTCTCCATCCAGCTGTGTTTTCTTCATTCTTACATGTTTAGACTGCAGATGCCTGAAAAGACCATATTTACAACTAATGATTTCAAGGACTGAAAAATGCTCTGCTTCACAACTGACTAAATGCAAGGTTAGAAAAACAGCTTTCACTACAGAAAACCACCATATCCAATTAATGGATGTATTTTTCCTGTCTTAGGTAAAGCCAGAAATGCATTAGAACCTATGCAAGGAAGTTCTTTTCCAAACCAGGATGACAAATACCTGCTGTCTACTCCCTTTCTGCAGTCAGTCTATCATTTCATAAAACTATAAGGAAGTAATTTCCTTTTTTTTCCCAGCTTATTCAAAACCGTAGCATCCTCTGAATCTAGGTCATAGTCTTGCTGCTCTATACCTAAAATGAAAACTGCGAGATAAAGAAGCATCATCTCATCCTATAACTTGTTTGAAAGGATCCACACCATGCATGGAAGTACCATCTGTTCACCACCTAATGCATGCCCACTGATGCCACTACACGCGGGTATGAATTCAAATATTAATTTCAAAAACACTGCTTGCTTTTTTCAATATTTCAAGTTGTACAGGCAGCATCAGATTTAAAAAACACAACAAAAAAACAATGCATGTACCTGATCTATTTTGGTTTCATGAATGCTAACAAAATTTCCTTTGTTCTGCCACATGTGTAAAAATATATGCTATGTTTGCATTTCTGCTCATCCTGGTGGTATAACTACAAAATAAGGAATTATTCATGCTAGGGCTTTCATGCTATTTAATCTATGCAAGCTAATTTGAAAACTGTAACTTTCTGCAAAACAAAAAGTAGACTAATGTATTCACATACTACATAACCTCAGACAAAAAAAGTTTGGTATGTAAATAGAAAAGGCAATACACAAATTACTAATATCCTTTATTTAGTTGAAATAGCACAAAGAACCATGCAGCTTTCAATACACAAGGTAAAAAAAAAACAAAAAAAACAACAACAATACGCACTAAATTTCAACAGAAGATCAACAGCTCCTATGCAGACAGCTGACTCTGTGCAAAACTTAACGGGTATCCAAACACAGGAGTTCACGGCAATTTATTCTTTGGTTACACGACAGAAGTAGTGGATGAAGAAAAGAAAGTTGATTCTCTGCTGGTTGCAAAGAAATATTATATTCTTCTGTGACACAAGCGCTTACTAATTTAAGAGTTTTTCACAGTGCCTGAGCAAAATGAACTAGAAAAAGTAAAGTAGATGAGAGTTGAACGTGTTTTGACTGCAACAGACCCCAGTCTGTGACATCACCTAAACTGACCCAGCTCAAGTCTCCCCCGGACGTTCAGCGGTGGTAAAGTGGTTCGAAGAAGGAAAAGTAAAAAAAATAAATAAAAGTCAAGCTGTTCCAGAAAAACTGAAATCGCTACATCAATTCTATTAAAGCATTAGTATGAGAATATACTGGCTTGCCATCATCAAACTGTCCTGGAGAAATCCGTAGAAAATAAATGTGAAAGGTGGTTGTCAAGAATACTAACATGAGAAGCTGCTGTGTATTTACAAAAAAAAATAAAAATAAATAAATCCTGGATGTTTCTGGCTATTTGAACAACCAAAAATATCATATAATAAAGCCAAAGAGGATGTTGAAGGCTGTTAAGAAATTCAAATCCAAGTAGGTATCATAAAAAAAGGGAAATTTGCAAGAAGCTTGACAGCCTTGGGAGACATTCTAGTGTGAAATGTTTAATTTAATTCAGTTCAGTCAAGTTAGCGCCTTAACTTTAGCATTTTAAAATGTTTCAAATAATAAAACAAAAGAAAGAATCCTAAACCTCATGATTGTTTACAATAACTTAGAAAAAACATCAATGTCTATGAATAATGTTTGAAGCGCAGTCCTTAAGAAATATTGAAATGAGCTGCTGTGAAAATCGGGATGCACTTGTACTTTTTGCTGTATCTAAATTAAAATTCGAGGTGCACCAGTGCAGTCAATGCTAAATTTTGATTTGGAGTCCCTTCCTATGTTTTAATTAGAATTCTTACATCAGAAATAAAAAGTTTGACAGAAAATAGGCTTAATGTGGGACAAAAAAAAAAAAAAAAAAAAAAAAAAGACATTGGTTCCTGCTTTAATTCCATTAGTCTAAAGCTCCTACTACTTAATGTCTGATATGAATATGTTCCATCAGACTTGAAGCTAATAAGGAACACATGGCAGCTACGACTTTAGTCTCTATGAATGTTGCTCTTTCCAGTTTGCGTCTAAAAAGCATAATACTGCATCTGCACTGGATTGGAACATATACATTTATACAGTACATTGCAAAAATTAAACAAAATGGACAAAAAAGGCTTCATTTGCAAACTATTAATCAACTTATCAGATATAACACTGTTCCAAATGGGACGTTGCATTGAAAAAAACAATCCTTTCTCTGTATACGATGCATATTTTATTGTTATATAAGGTCTTGCACACTGCCAAATGCAAAGCTCACAAGGCTCGCCTCAAGTACAGTATACAATAAGATCTGTTGCCATGCAAGTGTATGGTTGTCACGCACAGCACAACATTGAAGCGCTTATGTTTTTTTTTTCTAACTACAGATAGTGTAACCGCACATCTCATGTAGACGGTATGCTGAAACCATGTTGTAGAAACTGGAGGACCCACCAAAAGATGTTGACACAAAGTTACTGGTAGATATATGTAGCACAATGTAGAGCCGATATAATAGATTTAATTTTCTTTTTAAAATGACTTTTTTTTTTTTCTCTAAACAGCAAATGCTCAGATTCTCAAAGAGAATTTCCATCAAATCCAAAAGTGACACTAAAACTATAAAAAGGAAAGAGTATAAAGCATCCAGTGTCATGCTCCAATGCCCCTTTTCTCCCATACAAAAGGTCACTTATTTACATACCAGTCAATATGCCCCCTTTTTCTAGAAAGGCCAGCATTGTTTCCCCTACAACTTGTTTATTCCCTTGCTTCCTCCTTGACATGAAATGGCCATTTTATTGATAGCTCTTCTTTCCAGTCCCACCCCACACCTGAGATTTATTACGATGTGGAGCCTGCAATTTAATCTTTCGATGAGGACCCATAAGAGGGACATATAAACCTTTTCAACAAGACTTCTACAGCAGGCCCAACAAAGAAAGATTCCATCAAGTGCCCATATGAAATTTACAATCGTAGCTCGTGAGAAAGTGTTCCACATTGTTAAACATGGTTCACTTTAAATGTTCTGGAATTCGGCCATAAAGCTAAAACCTGAGGAGCCCCATATAAAAACAGCAATAGTGTTTACATGCCATGATAATGACCATCAGTGCTGTAAAATACTTCAGTGGGACTGGCTGCAAGGCGAACCAGCAGCTAATTAGCTTCTACTCCAAAATCACAGGCTTCATAACATAATTGCTTTGCACTGAGCTATGCACATGTTTATTCATTGACCTACAGCTAAGTGAGGCTACAATATGCAGATTCAAAGCAGAGCGCTAAACAATAATCTTGTATAATCTTGTTGATTATACACAGCATCCACAAAGAATGTCCGAGGCAGAAATCTGATTACCTGACATTACAATATTGTGGATTATGTCACACATGTATATGCAACAATGATTATATTCATCTAAATTTCAGCTATACATTCATTATAATTACTTCTTAACAAGAATTAAACTCTTGGTTGCATATGTTTCACTGCTAAAATATAAATGGAATAAAAGCTGTATTCAGTGAAAAAGAAACAACACAAAAAATATATCATAAAAGGTCCTTAAATTAATTTAAAAATCTGTAACCTGTGCAATTCTCTGTTATATGCAATGTAATATGAAATGATTGTGCTCCTAAAGATTATGCATGAGGTATGTCACTGATTCAGCAGCTCGTTAGGACATATTAACAGGTTGAGAGCATTTACAATTGGAATATATGTTGATGATGAATGTTGCTGGATATTCTGAGAACAGCTGAAGTAAAAGCTAATGATGCCATTCATCCTTTCTGCCAAAGTAATATATTCCATATATTTTGTCCTCATGGTTAATGGACTTTTCTTCTGAATTGCCTGAATCATATTTCCAAATGGTCTGCTAATGTCCCAATCAGTATCACTTACAACCATGGTCAACATTTTCCATTTGGAGACTGACACTGATGGGCAATATTGTTCTGAACCTGGATAGAAAATTGCACTTTCTATGTAATATTAATATCACTACACTGTTTAATCATGTGTGTCATGAAGAAAAAAGGGGGTCACGTCTTAAACCTTATCTTAAAGATCAATATTCATCATGTACATTCATGCAATGTGTCACACTCAGTCTTACAAAGCTTTTTGCTATGCAAAACATAATTATGGATAAAACATTTCTAAGAAGTTTCTGGTTACCATGTTTCTTCAGTTTGTCCTCTTAGGTATTATGTTCACAAAAAGGGCAACTTTCTATTCAGGTTTTTTTTTTTTTTTTTTTTTGTAAACAGCATTACAGCATAATAAAACTCAATGACTGTCTTTACATGCACAGAGCCTTATCTACTATTTTCAACAATCATAGGTCGTCTATAGTTGCATATTTGCCAATATAACCCCACATGTGTTTTTCCCCTCTATCCTCATTACCTGTGTGGTATGACACAATCCAGATATGGAGCTCGGAGCTGTCAACAGCAAAGAAATGGCTCACAAGCCAATATCGATCAGCTATAATAAGCTTGCAGGATTTGACATAGTGTTTTCTTCCCATCACCTGCTCACCAGTACAGCAACAATCCTCAAAATTTTAAAATGCATCCAGGAGTCATGCATGATGTGGGTAGAAATGGCACTAGCCTGACAATACATGAGCAGGAAGCTACCAGTAACATACCAATATGTCAACAGAATGTCACCTTGTCTTCATACAAGAAGGTGGTGGTTGGATGACACCTGATTTCAGTCACGGGTTAACACCTTGTAAAGAATAAGAAAAATTATTCAGAGCACTGTAATAGTGATTCAGACAATTTGAGTGCTCAGTGGTGTCCACTCAAAGTGCATAATATTAATTCTGATAGATGACATTTGGTGCAATACATAGATTTGCAAACAAAACAGACAAAAAAAATAATAAATAAACACCAAACTTTTTAAAATGATTGTGTACCAACAACTTTAAAAACAAACAATTTTATAACAAGATACATTTAGTACAAAAAATAAAAGCACAAGTATACTGAACACAGAGGGTATTTAGAGATCTGCTAATGTATTTACTGCTGCAGGATTGCTGGACAATTCAAAGAACAATGTTGGCTGGCTATCAGCACAGAGCTGCAGCTTTGATATGCATTCTTGAAGAGCTCCACATAATCCTGGCTGCAGAAATCCAATTACAGCCTTTTCTACAGAGGTTGGTTACGTTCTCTGCTGAAATCACTCAAATTAATCAATATGCGGGTTTACTGCCTAACCAATGAGGGACTGCTGCAAATCCTGACAGTAAAAAGGAACACTAAGAGTTGAAAAAAAGAAAAGTCCCAGTAAAATTTAGTCTCTCTTACAAAGCATGTGACTATTCTACAGCAAGTACTGTGAGAATCGCTGTCCCTAATTTCACCTGTTAGTTATAAGCTTCAGTGACTTTTTTCCCCTTCTATGCAGATGCATACTTGATGAATAATGGACTTGCCAGTACTGACAACATTTCTAATGCACCAGCTGCCTGTCATGCAGACAGGTAGCTAACCCTCAGCTACTCGAAAGAACAAAAAGGTTAAAGAGAACACTATGGGAATAGAAGAGTTCAAAGCTTTTACAGGTGAATGTCTGACTTGTAGTTCTGCATCCTTAAACAAATTGTAATAACTCGCTTAAGTAATGACCTATTCTCAAAGAGCACTGAAACCTCCTTTTGACCAGCAGCTGAACAAATGAAACGTAAAAGTCACAGGCCATCATGGTGAACTGAAGAATTACTCTGAATGAGGGGAAAGGAGGGGGAAAAAAGCACAAATGCAAACAAACATTGAAAAAGGATGGTTAGAGGTCTCACATTTCCTCCCTACACACAAACTGTTTCTTTTTCTAGCTACCATGTCAGCAATACTCCGAGCATCTTATCAAATTATGCCCATTGAAGAAAAGGGAAATGAAGGTCATCCTCATCATTCAGTCTTTCAACACATGCGGATTCATTCAAAATGATCACTAATTTAGCCATTTGGATTCTGTACAAATTTGTAGTTGCTTTGTGTGATAGAAGTCAATATAACAGCAATGATTCATTTTATCCTCTTTATTAAAATAACTTCTTTTTTTTTTTTGTCATGGTTAAGGTTGTGCTTATGATTATCCATGCGATGCTTTGTAGCTCAAACAAAGCCATTGTCTTGCTCTTATTAATGGTTCTTTTTATCAAACTGATTACCATTGTTAGTGAAATGATTTTTTTAATTATTTTCAGTAATTCATTTATAATTAATGAGGCAACATGCTTGTTCATTTTATATTGAATTTGCATATATTTTTTGCTTCTCCATTTGTGCCATTTTTGAATCGATGGACCTCCCCTGGGTGCTTCTATTGAATTACCTGAAAATGTAAAAAAAAAAAATGTTCTTTCATGCTAATATTAAAGAGATTGCTTTTTTTTTTTCTTGCCATTCAAATGGAAAATGTAAACTCCCCTTTATTAGTTTTAGAATTATTATTATTATTTTTTTTTTTAAGTTGCAGAGCCACTTACACACGTTTGAAATCAATATACACTGCTTAGCTGCTGAATTAATAATAAGTCTTGCATGACCTGATGAAAAACTTGATATTTTAAAGTAAAACTCAATGACATCATGTTCTAAGTGAAAGTTCACGCATCCTGCAATTTGATCCTACTACTTGCTTTCTGATTCCAGGGGTGCATTGAGGGGTGTCACCAGCCCCTTCTTACTTTAGAAGTTAAAACTTCTCTGTTCAAATCTTGATTGCTGATATTCTCAATATACTTTCACAGCTCAGTTCTGTTTTGCTGATGCCATTTTTTTTTTAATGCATTATATCAATCAACCATTTAGGTTCAAGTATGAGCAGAAACAACATTAACGTCAACAACATTGAGCTCCACCCAGAGGCTGTCTGAAGGTCCATGGACAAAGAAATATACAATTTTTGATGATGAAACTACCAACGCAAGCAGATGTTTACACACTAATGCAACTGTTAAGGAACTGTCTAATCAAGGCCACTAGAACAAAAACCCTTAAAACATATTCAATGAATATTTCAAATAATTTGCCTTGAAATTGTTGATACACCAATTATATTATGTAATCAATTATCTCATATTAAAACACAAAACTAATCTGTATAATACTATAACTGAATGCTCCATAATGCACTACATTGCTCTGTAAGCCCAAGCCAAGAAGTATACGTTTTAAAAGAAATTCCAATTACACATTACCGTTTGGTAATTAAACATTACCAAATGTTTGGTAAACATTAAAATCCTTTTATCAGGTATTATGTAGTCACTTTTACTTTAGTGTACAAATTCATCTCCTGCATGTTGTGATTCCTTTCACTGCACTGACCTTTTAATGGCACACTTAGTCCTTGCTGTTTCAATTAATGTCATTCATTGTGAAATCAAGTAATCGTGACATCTCCAATCCCAATCCCAAAGGAATGTTACATCAGAGCTCTAAACAATACTAAGCAGGTGGTTTTAAATGATAATGCTGATTAGTGTATACATAGAAACATTTGTGCAATGCATTTCCAACGTTAACCTTGAACTTTTACTCTTCAGAGTAGCACATGTGATGGAAGCCATCACAATAGAGAGAAAAAAAAGGAAGAGAATCTAATGCAATCCAAAACAACTGCTCTGCAATACATACTGCTGTGTTGCTTACACTGCTCATTTTTTGAGTGGGTGTCAAAAAAAAAAAGAAAAAAAGAAAAGAAAGTTGATTCAGCTCCATAAAGCACTGACAGTAACAACTTTAATGTAAAGTTTTTGCTAGGAAGTCCACCAGCACAGGGGGAGACAAAGTAACATGGAGAATCTGAAACATTGTGCAATCACAGTAATAAAACCTGGCATGAAATATGCTCAACGCGAAGGAAAAGTCCATTTTACAAGGTCTGGAGTTACACTAAAAGGTTCTGAAGCCCCCTTAATCCATGATCAGCTTTAATGACTGTGATGTTGGGGATTGTTACAGCTACTGTGTGTTTATATACAGTATATCTCGAGCAGCACATTAAACTTTCTCATTTGTAGTCCCTGCACCTAAATCTGGTACATTCATTACTGCATGATACATTTCATTTCCAACTTTGACATCCTGCATGTAACAGAATGTCAAAACTGACATGCAGGGATTTTTTTTTTTTTCCTTTCAGATAAAAATATAGTACATACCAACCTTTAGCCTTAACCTGCTAAACTTTGGTATGTAATAAAAAGTGTGTAAATTCTATGTATATGCAAAAAAAAAAAAAAAAAAAATTGCTAACAGCACACACTGAGGGGTTGCATGTTTCAAGGGTACAAAATAGCACGCCTGCATATATTTGGTACATGAATATGCAACACGGGCGCTTGTTGGAAAAATAGCAAAATATTAATTTAGCACCCCGTAAGCTAATCCATGAAACCTGAAGCAATTTTTGTTCAAATTGCATCTATGTTTTCGTTTTAAAGGACGTGCAAACAGTTGCAGTTATTGTTATATGAGACACTGAAACAAAACAAGGAGACACGGTTTTTACTCTCATGTGAATATTCATGGGATAAACAAAGAATCAATCATCAAAACCTATGACATGTCCAGCATTGCCATTTTGGAACTGTTGGATGACCTCAGGATGGATTTAGAGAGGAGTCATACAGACTTGTAAATGACAAATATTGCATATCACAGAAAGAATCCCTTAGACGTGCTGTCCAAGTCCTAATTGCCATGGTCACGGCTTTCCCATCACAAGGTGGCCATTAAAGATGGGGTAGGTAATCTTGCTCAAAGACATTTTTTTTTTTTTTTATACTCTGGTACAGTGGTTCCTCATCCTGATAGTAGTCTATACATTTGATAATCACGAACAAAAAGAGATATAGTTAGACCCTTCAGTGTAAATCTGTGAAAACTCTGACCAATTGAAATGTTCGGACTGAATAGCATTTCTTATAAAAAAGCCTTGGATCTCACAAAGAGCAATACCGGAGGGGGAGGTGCCACTTTTAAATCTTACTAGCTACCTAACATTACCTACCCCAGCTTTAACTGAGACCAAACAAGTTCCTTTTTTTCAGTGTGGATTTGTTAAGGTGCCCTCCGATGGACTGGCGAGCTGTCCAGGGTGTACCCTGCCTTTTGACCAAAGGCTGCTGGGATAGGCTCCAGCTTCCTCGCAACCCTTCATAGGACTAAGCAGTTAAGATAAGGAATGAAAGAATAAATAAATGAATGAATTTTTTAGGTGAATTCCCTTTTGTTCACTCTGTAATGTCACTATACTGTCTTTTTCGTTCATCTCGATTGCATCGTTTCATCGACAGCTTTAACTTTTTTGCTAACGTCACGCTATCTTTTAAAACCTTCCATGCTGCAAACTATGAAACATGCAAAATCTTCATTTAAGTAGGAATCTGCAACATGTCTTCAACTGCCTCCCATTTATGTAAACACTTTTGTTAAATCACCCGCAATCTCTATGCAAATTACTACTCACAAATTGGAATCTTATTAGATCTGGCCCTTCGAGTAATGTTGAATTTTGTTACTGTTTGGCTGGTTCTGAAAATAGAACACAGTATTTCTAATGACAAAAAAAGTGTAAATAATTATTGCTCAATCCCTTCTGTCACCATTATACAGACTGAGACAAGGACAGAGAAACAGACACATCTGTTTAGCAGGTCAGTCTGAAGGATTTAATAAGAAGTTTGAGCCTCAAATATGTTGGTTTCTATTACTTGATTAAAGTAATTCAAACAGCCAGACCAATGTTAACCTGCTAATTAGAGCGGGCATGGAAAGGCAGAGATGGAGAAAACAAAGTATCTATTGAGAACAAGACCAAACACAGACAGAAGCAACTATTTCCATTAGTTTTATTTAGATATTAAAGCTTCAGGTCTCACAAAGAGGACACCAAACAGCTGCCCTTGAGATTGGCTTGGTTTATAGAACAGAGCGTTTTATTCCTTTCTGAAGCAAAGACTTCCCAGAAAAGTTTGGAATTTGCATGGAGTTAACACAGAGCATGATCCTTACCTACGTTACCATCTTGGCTGTTTTCACTGTGAGTTTTCAATTCTGTCTTGGGTTATTCTTCTGCATTCTACATGAAAGTAACACAAGAGTATAATCATATCCTGGTTGAAGCAGTCTGCAGAGCAACAATGGTGGAACAGACTTTCTTTAGACTTGGAACAGGCTGCTCAGTGGTTAAGTGGCAGTTAGTTGCATCGGAACAAGAAAGTTTCTGGTTGAATCTTGTATGTTCCCAAAAATAAAATATGTAAGTTACTTAGTCATTCTATTGACCCAAAGAGAGAGTGAGAATGACCCTAGTGGAAAGCAGGGACCATAGAAAATTGATAGATGTATAGACTTGCAAGGTATCAATTAGGAGGTGGCATTGAGGGTTTTTTATTTAAATATTAAGTATTGATATTATTGTATCCAGATAAAATCAGTTGGAGAATGTGGTAATGGTAACTTCCCCATTGTCTTACAGAGCCTTTTCTCTTACATTACAGTAACTGGAAGTCATTACAATAATGACTTTTACATATTACTTTAATTCATTGGCATCATCGCTTTGACCCTGGCTGACAGAATCAACTTTCTATGTCATCTTTGAAAGGGTTACCCTCCACCCTCTTTTAATCCAAAAGAATAGCTATGGTTTCTGTGCAACAAACCAGTGTTTGTTGCAGGTGACTGAATTTGATTTGCTTATGACTGGACACAGGGATGTGTACACGTTTTGTAGTGAATATGCAAATACAAACAGTGGGGGTCATGCATCGCTGGTATGTCATAACCAATAAAAAGACAGGCCATGTTTGCTATGCCATAGAATTAAAATGATGTTCACTGGTTTTGCTTTTTCATCTGTCTAATGGGAACATTAAACTCATGAGATAATCTAGTGCAACTGATGCTGCAAAAGATTATGGGATTACAAAATGGAAAAACAAGACGGATGACAGATGAACGGTAGTTAGACACAAAACAAATTCTTGTTGTGGGATACCATGTTAACAAATTGGACAAACATAATGCATAAGAATACATTTTCTATAGACGTACATCACCCTCCACCCGCCACCTTTTTAATGTAATATTATTACAAATAGGACTGGAAGTGCAGACGTCCGCCAAGCGGCTCATTGCCACACGTAATGTGGAGAATCACTTTAAAAGTTTTTGCATCCACAATTCCTGCCAAATGACTACAAAGATTTTATGGAATTGAAGCAACAATATACATTATATATACATACATATATATATATATATATATATATACATATATAAAATGTATATATGTATGTATATATATATATATATACATATATATATATATATATATACATACATATATATATATATATATATATACATATATAAAATGTATATATGTATGTATATATATATATATATGTATGTGTATATATATATATATATATATATATATATATATATATATATATATATATATATATATATATATACATACATATATATATATATATATACATACATATATATATATATATATATATATATATATATACATACATATATATATATATATATATATATACATACATATATATATATATATATATACATACATATATATATATATATATATATATATATATATATATATATATATATATATACACATACATACATATATATATATATATATATATATATATATATATATATATATATATATATATATATATATATACACATACATACATATATATATATATATATATATATATATATATATATATACACATACATACATATATATATATATATATATATATATATATATATATATATATATATATATATATATATATATATATATATATATATATATATATATATATATATATACACATACATATATATATATATATATATACATACATATATATATATATATATATACATACATATATATATATATATATATATATATATATATATATATATATATACACATACATACATATATATATATATATATATATATATATATATATATATATATATATATATACACATACATATATATATATATATATATACATACATATATACATTTTATATATGTATATATATATATATATATATATATATATATATATATATATATATATATATATATATATATATATATATACATACATATATATATATATATATATACATACATATATACATTTTATATATGTATATATATATATATATATATATATATATATATATATATATATATATATATATATATATATACATACATATATACATTTTATATATGTATATATATATATATATATATATATATATATATATATATATATATATATATATATATATATATATATACATATATATATATATATATATATATACATTTTATATATGTATATATATATATATATATATATATATATATATATATATATATATATATATACATATATATATACATACATATATACATTTTATATATATATATATATATATATATATATATATATATATATATATATATATATATATATATATATATATATATATATATATATATATATATACACACATACATGTATACATTATATATATATATATACACACACACACATGTATAGCTTCAATTACATACTGGCAGACCGGAGGGTGTGTTCCAATTACAGGGGAAGCACACTCCTCCTCAGCCTCCCTAGTAAGGGTATTCAGGTGTCCTGGAGAGGAGGGTTCGTCGGATAGACGAATCTCGGATTGAGGAGGAGCAGTGTGGTTTTCGTCCAGGTTGCGGAACAGTGGACCAACTCTATACCCTCTTTGGGGTCCTGGAGGGTGCATGGAGTTTGGAATAGGGTGGTCTGCCCTCTCGAGGTCGGGAGTCAGCTCCTTCCTCAAGTGGAGGAGTTTAAATATCTCGGGGTCGTGTTCACGAGTGAGGAAAGGATGGAGAATGAGATCGACAGACGGATCGGTGCGGCGTCTGCAGTAATGCAGACTCTGCGCTGGTCTGTCGTGGTGAAGAAAGGTCTGAGCCAGAAGGCGAAGCTCTTGATCTACCAGTCGATCCACTTTCCTACCCTCACTTATGGTCATGGGCTGTGGGTCGTGACCGAAAGAACGAGATCTCGTATACAGGCGGCTGAAATGAGTTTCCTCACCCTATCTCTAAGGGAGATAGGGTGAGGAGCTCGGTCATCCGGGAGGGGCTCAAAGTAGAGCCGCTGCTCCTCTGCATCGAGAGGAGCCAGTTAAGGTGGCTCGGGCATGTAGTTAGGATGCCTCCTGGACGCCTCCCTTGTGAGGTGTTCCGGACACGTCCCTCTGGGAGGAGACCCCGGGGAAGACCCAGGACACACTGGAGGGATTATATCTCTTGGCTGGCCTGGGAACGCCTTTTGGATCCCCTCCACAGAGTTGGCAAATGTTGCTGGGGAGAAGAAGTTTTCAGTTACATAAGTAAACTTTATGCAACAAAAGGTAAAAACAATGAAAATGTGAAATAAACCTACCTTTGGTCCTCATTTTGCCATCCTGTCTGGGCTGCACAGATGTCAACAACTGTTAAAATTGTTTCTCTCTCTATGTTGCAGCATTTCTACAGCTGGTAGATTTTTTTTTGTGCAGTTATTGTTTTTTTTTTTATATATATCAATATAATTACTATTCACTTAAAATAAATGAATAAATAAAACAGGTAAATATTGCCTGTTACAAAGAATTTGCTTCCAGATTGATTTACTTCACCATTAGCGAAGGAAGGCAACTGCGTTCCTCAAAAGCTGCAGTCATGCAAGTGTTGGGAGTTTCCCTGCTGCAACACAGCTGAATCGAATTAAAGGGTAATTAGCCGACTTGTGCAGTTTGATTTCAAGCTCTAAAATAATTGGCTGATTAAATCTGTTGTATGTCAGGTGTTTTGCAGCAAGGAAACTTCTGCAACACACCAGATTGCGACTGGAGTTGCCAACCAATGAGCTAAATCATATCTGATGAGAGGAGACTTCAGTGAAGCGTTTCCTGTTTTGGGTTCTAAACAACTCACAATATCAATGGCTTTAACCCATATAGCGGTTTACTAATTTAAATGAATGAAATAGCAAAGAAAGCATGTCAAACTATGAATAAAACATATTTATTTGATTGTCCCTGTTAGTTTTGGCCGTGGTAAATTAAAAAAAAAAAAACCAGAACAGAACAAAAGTAATTGTTTCAATTAATTTCTGTTGACCCTGGAAATCACAGAAGAAAACCCCAAATATCCTAAATTACAGCCTGCTATGGTCCCCTTGTTTCCTTGTTTTGTGTCCTTGTAGCATGACAGAGCATGCTGTAGCCCCCATTAATTAAAAGTTCACCTGTGACCTCCGAATCATAACGCAGGTGGTCTGTTTCCCTGCAGTCCATCAAAATCCTGTTTTGTTTTAAAATTAAATAAAAAAGTTTTTGAATTAGCTGCCTTTTTTCCCCTATGTTGCACACTAGATAAGTTATAATAAAAAAAAACTCAAAAAGTTAAAGAAAAAAAAAATGGCCAGAGGCATTTTTTATTCTTTCAATTTAGGACCTGTGCAAAAAAAAAAAGGGAGAGAAAACATAAGGCCTAATTAATTATCATGAAAGTTCTGAGACCTTCTGAATGAAAATGCTCAAGCATGACTGGGAAGCAGTTTTTTGTTGCCTTGGGGCTCTCTTTACTCACTATCAGTCTTATTTATTTTTTAATTTTAATCTTTTTTTTTTTTTTTTCCTCATCTTTTGAAGCAGCTGCAGCTTTATTATCTGCTCAAATTCATTGCATCCCCTTTGGCTGAACCTTTATTTCTATGCTTAGATATTCATTGCCTGACCTACTACATCATTAATATCATCATTATAAGGTTCGGTAAATGAAAAGATATTGCTGTGACCTTGTTTTTTGGTGTTCACGTTTGCATTTCCATCCTGTTATAATGAACCAACAGTGCAAATCCCCATCAAACTTCCTCAAATCGCAACCAGGAAACTCTCCTGCCATCTCATAAATTATATTAGGAACCTTTTCTAAATAAACACTCAGGTATTCTACAACTAAGAAATGCCATAGAAATGTATAAAGATCAGAGTTTTTATTTTAGCCCATAATATGTCATAGGCAGGTCCCATGATATAAACGTTGTAGAAGTCTGAACATGCTGATCATGCATATTGAAAGACTCTTTCAAGGACACGTTCACAAGTAAGCCGGTACTGTACTTACTTGACAGATCTAAACTCATTTATCAAGGGTATCAAGATGCAATCATTATGGTGATTACAAGCCACTTTTAGAATACTAATCATGTCTTCTCTGGTCGTGGTTTTGGGTTAATCATACAAAATAAGTACATTTATAAAACAAGTAAAAAAAATTATTACCTGCTTACTTTCAACAGTTTATTATGGTTTGAGTTAGGTTTATGAGTTAGGTTCACAGCCTATTCTTTTGTCAGCTTATGTAGTTTGTGTAGGAAGAATAGATCCCCCACATTATTCATACAGAAAATGAATAATTTACATCACAGATTTCCTTCTCGTTGCAGAAGATAGAAGATGTGGTCTAGTTAAAACCCAACATCGGTCATGTTACCAAAAATAATTCTCATTCATTTGAATAGCAATGAGCAATGCACCATGGGTGACGGTATTATAATGCTGTGGTGGAAAATACTCTGGTCTTGAGAAGTTGTAATACATCTAAGAGTCAACTGTCTTCTTACAATGAACATTTTATTATAAACTAATACAAGCACACGCTGGAGCTTGGAGAGAGAACTCTCTCTGCAGATGCTGAAGTAACACCCAATTATAAACCATGCTTAACTCCTCCTAGTTGCTGAGCACACCATATGAAACAATCATTATCTCTTATTTAAGACTAAACTGAACTCACTAAGCATCAATCACTCACTATATTACTTTATTACCTTTAACCTCTAACCTTTAGACAACTGGTCAACCAAGCAGTTGACAAAAACCGATGCCCTGCATGAAACTCTTCCTGTCTCAGACTTTGTCTGCACATTCCAGACAAGGATCATATAACTTAAAGAAAGCTTTGTGCATAGACACAAAACACAGCAGGATCACAGCAAATCAATGCATATATGTCTAATACTTAATACAAACCAATCTCATAACAATTTCCCCCAACAAATGCCATGCTATGCTTGTCTGAACTTGGCAATTTACACAGAATCACCAATTACTCAGTGTATTTGTGTGTGTTTGTGTATGTGTGTTTGAACAGCAACCTACAGAGAATCTACAGCAGCATATTTTTTCATGTTTCCATGACTTGTGCTGCCATGGCAGTCACCAGAGGGTGAATTCATTCTCCCATTAAACAAAAAAAACAAAACAAATAAAAAGCTGTTGTAAGGGCTGTAATTAGCTCAAGATGCAACAAAAAGAGCAAATAAAGAAACCATTAACAATTAGAGAAGGAATTTTTTTTTAGGTTCCCTCTATGCTGCCACAACCCCAACTGTTACAATAAAAAAAGAAAGTGGAAAAAAAATATCACTGCAACGAATGAGGTTAAACAGTCTATGCATGCCGCCTTTACCTTTATCAAAACGAAATGACACATTAGCCATGCGTATTTAGAAACTGCATTGCTACAAATGGGCCTCACAGTCCATTGCGAGATGTATAATTATAAACAAGTCCATTCAGCTTACAGCATTTATTTATTTTTGTGATAGTGGAAAACTAAACCACATTGCCCCAAGCCAACACCTAACCTAGTCAGCGGGGTTTGTGGAGTATGCCTCTGCTTCAGTGCTCAGAATATCTATTCTCGTCTCCTGAAATAAAACCGCTGCTCAGCAGTGCCGGTGGAAATCTCAAGCGATTGACAAGAAGGCAAAAAAAAAAAAAAAAAAAAAAAAAAAATCCATATCCCTCTATGGTGATGATCACATTGCATTAGAGGCTGTAAATATTTAAAAGGTTTTGAATATTATAGCTGTTTTCTGCAACAAAGTAAGCATAACTATGTCAACAGTGTTTCCACTGCCAGCCCCAGAATTTGTTTGACTCTGCGCGGAGAGCTGCCGAGGCCCTGGCTCCACATCAACGGAGATGTTCCCTGGCAGCGGTTGTGATATTTTGCAACTGTGATGAGAGAGTCCTGTGGTCACAAACCTTTTTACTATCGGAAGAGAGTGCATAGAATTTCCTCTTGTGATGAATGGGTATCAACTTCATGCTTTTAAAGTGTGATCTTTGCCTCTTGTACTGAAATTCCCATCTCCCATCACACATAGGAGAAAAAAAAAAAAAAATTGAGCTATGCTTGAATAGCAGTGGATCCATGATGTTGAAGAGTTGTCAATGCAGCGTAATTGCGCTGAGAGAGTACATTATTTATGAAAGATTTAGCCTCATTAATCTGTGAAATGTTCTGAAAGCACAACCAGTTTTTTTTTTTTTTTTCCTCCTGACTTGGTGTTTTGCAGATCTTTGTAGAGAAAGGAATTTGCTCTTTGATGTGCAGTCAGTTTCCTTGACTGTCTTTGTGGAAAAAGTCCTCCATGACAGCTCTTCCCCAGTGTTTTCAGCGAATCGTTATCTATGCCAATGTTTGCGCTCAACCTGTCTTTTTTTTTTTTTCCTCTTTTGTCTTCCAGCTCCACACTGACCTCGATAAGGGGGACAGTTCAGTGAAGTACACCCTCTCGGGGGAGGGCGCTGGCTCCATTTTCACAATTGACCAGACAACAGGGGACATCCATGCCTTAAGGAGTCTTGACAGGGAGGAGAAGCCTTTCTACACCTTGCGCGCCCAAGCCGTGGACATCAACACCGATATCCCCCTGGAACCTGAATCGGAATTTGTGATCAAGGTCCAAGATATCAACGACAATGAGCCAAAGTTTTTGGAGGGACCCTACATGGCCAGTGTTCCTGAGATGTCCCCAGTTGGTAAGTGACCAACCAGAGTTCTGAGAAGTCTCTTCTGTGCAGAGAAAACTTTCTTTTCTTCTCATGAACAGGAGAGCCCAACAAATGCACTCTGCGGAGCAACGTGGGTGCAACCAGAGGGGTAATGCTGCTCTCCCTAACAGATTTTGACATTTCAGAGTTCCATTTTATTCTCAGTGTGCCCTGAGAATATTTCACAGCTTTGTCTTTACACATTACCCCCAGGGAGGACAGATCAAGGTAATTCACTGGGAGAATGGTTTTCTCTTGATGTGAATCACAATGAAGCCCTCAAAACTTCAAATTCAGCAGTCTCGAGAGGATGGGTAGAAGGCAGGAAAAACACAGAGTAGCCTCGGTGAGCACCTTAAATCAAAAGCAGCATCACGCTGTTTACTATAAGAGAGAGGCTTTCAAGTTCATAAAAAAAAAAGAAAGAAAACATCTGCTGTGGACATGGAAGCAAAGTGCAGCGATCAGCCTTAAACATCTCCCACAACTGATCAGTTACAGTACTGGCAGGTTTAATTTGGATGATCACACTTCACTTATTTCAGATGTTTTCATCAAAGAATTTGAAAATATTGTGTTTCCATTTAAGTTGTTTTCCTTCATTTTTTTTTTTTTAATTTGTTTTAGTGGCAAACAATTAAAACCGACAAGGCAGTTTTAAAGCAACCCTTATAGTGCATGGACACCTGCCCAAGTAGTTCTCATTTTTTAGGCATTCGACATTTGGTTGAAGCTGATGACATCTCTGAGATGCCAACAATGCAGTGTTTGACATTATGAGCAAATGCCACATGCAGCAGAAGTAGCTAGTGAGAGTTTCTGTTGTGGGTCTTCCATTCTGGCAGCTGTACCGGTGCCAAAGCAATGCGGTAAACTTTCAGGAACCGTTACAGTTCAGTGATGTGAAATCAGGATCACCTCATATCTTTATTTGATTTATCAAAATGCCTAAATGGACACTTTAAAGTTAAACTGAAGAACAAAATTTAAGTGTGAATTAAACACAAGAAGTTAAAAGATAACTTTTCTTTTTTGTTGTTGTTTTGTTTTGTTTGTTTTTGTTAAGTGTAATTTGTATTCTTGTCACTAAAGATATTATAATGAGAAAAAAAACAACAACTTTCCATCTCAACATGAAAATGACCATTTTTGATTGACATTTAGCATTAAAGAAAAAGCAAAAGGGAATTGTAATAATGCACATTAACTGTGGATGTAAATATGGTAAGAATTAGTCCAATTTGTGTACCTTCTTTATCATATTTTGCAGATTTTAACAAGTTGTTCAGTGATCATCAGGGACTTTATGTGCTCAGTTCCTGAACTGTCCCTTTAAGAGACATTTGATTTGAATGAAAACCGTCTTGTGCACATAGTTCTTACATAAACATGAACATTGGCTCTACATTTCACCAAGATCTTGGCTGATGAGATGTAAAATCTTTGCAGCTCTGTGCTAATGCCAAGGTGTCAGAACAAACTGCATGAACAACAACAAAAAACCAGAATCATTTTACAAACAGAATTTATGCCAACAGTAACAAAAGGGATGTCTACACTAAAATACAACCTTTGTATTTTAGTGTATTTTAGTAGTCATAGTCATCCCAGTATGGTTTGAGTGGTCACTGGGTTCATTAGCTGCTGCATTTTTCCTCTTTTCTTTGTTGATAAAAACTTCTAAAAAATGAGAAGATGCTGTTCATAACTGCACAGTAATAGTTGTAGCCAAGCCCAAAAATGATTTCTTAATCCCTTGTTGTCAGCACATAGCTTATCCCTGAATCATTCAGGGGATAAAACAGATTTAAACACACTTTTTCAGGGAGTTGTAATTATCACTAAGTGGATGTCTTAATCAATTTGTTGATTTCACTGCCCGCTTGCAAACTAAAATTTAAAATTGAATCCACAAAGAAGTCCCATTTGGATCAGCCTTAAGATTGCACTAATCCTCATCTTCTCATATTTAGATACTAATTCTCTGAACATTGTGTATTGTGCTGGTAATTGGTTCCCTCCCCACTAACATCCCATTAGTTTGTTTAATATTGTATCTGATGAAGTTAAATACAAGGTATGCCTCTTATTAACCAGTGAGGAATTTTGAAGCCATCCCATCAAGTCATACTCTCACTCAAGCATTTGAAGTTCCATAATCATCCAAATAGCATTCATTTCGCCTTGTTTTTAGCCTCACACTTATGTAAAGGCTGTTATCTTTGTTGCCTGGGAATGCGTAGGAGTCAGCGGCGCTTGAAGGCTTTCAAACTTTCAGCACATCTGAGCTCGCACTGCTACAAGAGCCCCGCTCTTTGCATGAGCGGGGAAGTTATTTATGCGTTATCTCATCTTTTGTATACACATGTTTAACGCGATGCAACCCTTTTCATGTATGTCTAATCGGGGCATGCGTGAGAGAGGATTGGGACACTAATCTCTCTCTTCCTAATGTTTTAATTCCATTGTTAACACCAGCTCAGACTGAAAAGCCTATTTGATATACAGCAAGTTCTTTATGGCCAACTAGAATCTTACTGGGATGTAAAAAATGACCAACTAAGAGCTATCCCTCTGGTCAGTGTCTCTTGTTAAGCATCCTCTACCTTCTGTGCTGTTTTGTAAACACGGTGATGTTTTTAAGCTGTTTAAAGGTGTAATCTGCCTGTGGAACTCCAGGATCGCGTTGTGGACTTATAAAACGGAAAACTTCCTCCAGTCTTTGATTTATTTATTTATTTACCTATTTTAATTCAAGCTCACGTAATAAGGATTTACTTAGCCAAAGAAGTGTTTTCTTTGCCAGAGAGTCAAGGAAGATGAGCCAAACCTTCAACAAGTAATTATTTTATCCCTTTCACTGCAGGCGTTTGGATGACTGCCATCTTAATACCATTCCTGCTAAGGCCTTTTTGTTCTAGTCAAGGTAGCATCATTTGATAGATGTATGCATAAGAGCTTTTTGGACAGTTTTTTTTTTTTTTTCATTTAAACAATAGCAGATTTTCTTATATTAAATTTGTAAAGCGAGACGTGCAGCAGTAAAAACCAAGCCGCTTTCCTGCATGCAATGTTTTTATCCTTTACACACCTCCTTGCAGCTCTTTGACTCTTCAGCATTAGCTGCTGATTTCTCATTGGTGATTCACCGTTTGTTCGTGTCAGGTGCGATCGTTCGGTAAGCTGATGAACTTCAAAGAGGCTGGATTTCAGTCTCACGAGGAAACTCATTTACTCACAGTCAATATGTCTTCCTGCTCTTTTCCACAGGGACCTATGTGACGCAGGTAACAGCCACGGATGCAGATGACCCCACCTATGGAAACAGTGCTAGAGTGGTGTACAGCATCCTCCATGGCCAACCGTACTTCTCTGTTGACCCTAAAACAGGTACATTTATCGTATTACTTTATACGTCTTACTCATCTGAACAATTTTATTTGGTTAGGGTAACATGTGTGATTGTGTTGTTGTAGTCCAGGCAACAGCAGGGGTTAAGTAATCCAGATAAAGAAGTCTGGCCCTTTGCAAGTTTTTTTTCTCTTTTAAAGATTGTCTTCCTTATACATAATATTCATGCCACAGGGTCAATGCCAAAATATAACAAAGAAAACGAACAAACAAAAAAGAAAGTTTAATTCAAGTAATTAGGTTTTTCCTTAAAGGAAATTGTAGCGGAAGAGTAGAGAGCCGTAAGGAAAAAAAGCAGCAGATTTATGATTTGTTTGCCAACTGAGAAATTATTGCCGGTACATGAGTAGCACTGTTTCTCCTGGTCACCCCAGACATGTTTGTTTTTTCCAGCATCTTTCGCATAAATGGCCACTTTTCTGTTCTTTTCTTCGCAGTTTGATGTTAGTCTGATTTTGTGCCACTCAAAACATAAAATTATCATCTGCATACACACATACTTGTGATTTTTTTGGTAGTGATTCCATGTCACATGGCTCAAATATGGATAAGACAGGCTGGTTTGCACCGGAAAGGGGCAACATTTCTTATAAAAAGACATTGTTATTGCACATCTATTAATGCTACATGTTGTGAGAACATCTAGCTTTGTGTAGCATTTCACGCTACTATGAGAAGATGACTCCCACACGTGAGAGGTGCCTCAAGTTATGAAATATTTATTCAGCCTGCCATTAGATAGTGTTATAAATACAACACATGTCTATCACAGATAAATTGAAAGATAATATTCTTCCAAGAAACTCCTTTAGCTAACAAATATTACATTTTAGATATGCACAGAAGGCAAAAAAATGACTGTCAAAGAATCACCTCGACAAGGGAAATCCACCTCTATGTAGGTGTTTTCACATCAAGCAGACTTCTTTTGAAAAGCCTGTTGGTTAACAAGACAGATTGTCCACATTAGGAGGAAGGAGAAGTTCTTCAATGAGGGGTTATATATTTTTTCCATAAGTCAATGACACTAAAATCCCTTATTTCACTTTCTGATTTGAACAAGGTTTAGATGAAGACATTATTTCTGTGCAGTTAAGAAAAAAATGTTATAGTTTGAGCTAAAATACAGCTAAAATGTAAAAAAAAAAACAAAAAAAAAAAAAAACCAAGGAAAAAGAAACATGATTAGTCCCGCGATGGACTGGTGAGCTGTCCAGGGTGTACCCTGCCTTTTGCCCAAAGACTGCTGGGATAGGCTCCAGATTCCCTGTGACCCTTCATTGGACTAAGCGGTTAGGATAATGAATGAATGAATGAATGAATGAGAAATGTTTTTATTACCCTTCAAATATGTTAAGTATAACTTAATTATATTCTGTAGAATTAATTTGTTGACGAACAACGTCTTACATACATACATACATATATGTATATATATTTTCCATTTTCCTTTGAGCAATTTACTTTAAGTGTGGCAACTTTATGCTCACTGTAAGGCCAGAATATCACTATATTCAGTTGATGTATATTACATTTTGGTTCATTCAAGTTTTGAAGCATTGATGCTTCGTAGCCAGTGTCATATAGCTGCTGGTTCTATAAACTCTGATCACGAAAAAAAAACAAAAAGATCAATTAGATTTTCTTCTTTTTTTAAAAAACTGAAACACTGACAGAGCTGTTTCCACCTTGCTTATGTCTGCACTGCAAAAGGTGGATTGTGTCAAAAACTGGTGAGAATAACGGGGTAGGAGAAACGAGACGGGAGTGTAGCAAATGACTGCTCTAAATCTGAAATAACTTCACACCGGCAGTGTTTGCTGGTGCTGTGTTGCCGCCGGCTTACTATCTAGGACATTTCAAAGCATATGAAAATAGGTTCATACATATCACACAGCCAGATACGGTGGAATCTGTTGCTGATCGTGCTGCTCATCCCAGAGCTTTGCAGAGCACCTACTGCGACTGTATTTCAAACTGAGGTTGTAAGGGGAAAAAAAAAAAAAATCAAACTGTTAAAGCAAATGTTTGCCCTGCTGGGGCCACCGTTATCTCCAAATGTGTACAAAAAAAAAAAAAAGGGCGAACAAACAGTGCGAGGTACAAGGTGAACAAGGGGAAGGGGACAACAGCAACATGCTCAAATCAGCGTGCATGTCACAGAGATGCACAGGTCTCCCTGAAAAAAGATGACAGATATTTCAGAAGTCATCAGTGTCTCTGACTCTGTGGTTTTACGCGGGCTGTTTGTGGATCGAATGGGACATCCTCACCAGAGTGAGTGGAATAACACAAAAGGAAAGTGCAGAGCAAACTATGCGGCATGCTTCTTTTTTAGCCTGCCAACCTCCCACTGACCTAGCTATTAATCTGCAGTATAAACGCTCTCTGATCTCAGGGACTCTGATCCTCAAGTGAATCATTATATGGCTTCACCACTGCTACCTATTGAATGTCAAGTGCTTCCAGTAGGTAAGATGACCTCTAATTCAGCTTTGGTCAGAGGCACTTCTCCAGCTTTGTGCAGTACTCGGTGGTAAACTCCTTGGATGGAAATTTATTGTGCATTTTAAAGTAAATTGTGCATGCGGTGTCAGACGCATTTCTGGGAAGCTTGTGTTTACCTCTCTCTCTCTCTCTCTCTCCCTTTGTCTTTTTATCTCCATGGCTCTCTCCTTCTACCTCGGCTTTTTCCCCCTCTGATTCTCTCCTCTCTATTATCTGTGTCTCTCATCAATCTTGCTGCACACCAGGGGTTATAAAGACGGCCTTGCCCAATATGGACAGGGAGGTGAAGGAACAGTACCAGGTATTAATCCAGGCCAAGGACATGGGAGGCCAGTTGGGAGGACTTGCCGGGACCACCATTGTCAACATTACCCTCAGCGATGTCAACGATAATCCACCTAGATTCTCCAAAAGTGAGTCGACTTTATTATAATGCCTGATTAACCAAATAAACTCAAATTTCTTGCACAAAAAATGACAATTCACATGATCTTATGGAGGTCCATACCCGCTTGCATAATACAATAAACACTGCAATTAAAACGGGGCAGGGGGCATTCATCACTTCTACTCTTTGTAATTGCTTTTCATTATTATTATTATGAGCTGTTGTAAGCAATGGCCTGTTTATTTAGTGTGATTGCATCTACAGCTACAACTCCTGGCAAATAAACAGGGGTTGATGTTATTTTGCTCATGGGTATCCTTCTATATTTAGATCAGATTTGAGCATGTTGGTGCAGCATCAGGGATTCAGCGTATTTAAACTCTGTATTCTGTTCCGTATTTCACATAAGCTGCTAAACCAGATTAATTCGATTGTGACGTTCACCAGGTCATGTAAGAGGCCAAAAAACAACCCCATAATGTCGAAAAGTCATTGATCTGTAAAATCTCGCACAGACTCCAAACAGTCTTATTAAATGGTGTGCAAAACCTATTCTTGTCTAAAACACCAAGCGTATGACATGAAAGCAAAAATGCTCTTCTGTCGTGATGCAGCTTCTTTGTGTATTTTGAGGTGACACTGAGTGGTCTCCTCTGAATGTAAATACAGGCAGTCAGACGGTCAAGCTCCTCTGACAGCGAGGAAAAGATTATATTTCCATAATGCTGTCACAGCAAAGAGGTTTGGGCCAAGTATGGCGGCTCATCTGCCCTGTCCCATCCTATCAGTGTCTTTCTCTCTGTACCCTCTTGCAGATGATTTTGAGTTTTGAAGAATAATGCAATAATCACATGTGGAAAAATTTCCGGAGAAAATATAGTTTTACTATATTGCAGTATGGTTTACCACCTTGTTTTTGCAGGTTCTTTAATTGTGAACTGTGAGATCTCTGATCTTGGGATGAAAAGCCTGCAGTTGTCTCCTGTATGTAGCGTCTCAGAATCTTTTTAACCCTCCAACGCTGCTATATATAGTAATAGATGTTTGTCAGTCCCTAATGAACTGCAGCTTCCAAAGTTTTAGGGGGTAAAAACTGAAAAGCTCTTGTCCTATCCTTGAAAGAACATCAAGCCCAAAATACATCAAAAAATGACTGTGTGTCCTTGAAAAAACTCAAGTATTTATTGAGATTGTAGCACTGGGAGTCATTTAGGAAGAATCTCTTAATTCAAAATTAACTTGGCCACTAAACTGGGAATTACAATGACAGCAAATGAAATGCACTTTTTCCTAATATTGCGGGGAGGATAGATTTTTTTTTGGTTAATTGCCCTTACATGAATGATAAAAATGTGTATTAATGTAATGTTTATTATCGTTAAAACTTACATCAAGTTGTATAATAATCCGGACTTGATTGAACAAAAGAACCAAAAATAAATATGTATGTTTTTGCAAATTATTCAAAAACCAGATCTTCAAATCATTATACATAACAGTTTAAAGGCAATAAATATGTTGGACTAGATTGAGAATGTACACCTGATGTATTTTTTAATGGCGTTAGAGATATGTAGATTTTTTTTTTTCAAAAACAAACAATAGTGTCACCTCAACATCTCAGCCAAGGATTGTTTTTGTCTGCATGTCATTTGAAGATGCCAAAATTACCTCCCATAGTTGCTGTTTGGAGGAATACCACTCCCCACCCTCATAGATCTTCCTTTTAAGTATGCTCGAAATGTTCTCAGGTTGAGTTCAGCAATAGCCACACAATGAGTTTTTCTCCTTTTATACCCATAACAGCCAAAGATTCAATGGTGCTTTTTGCAGCGTGCGATTGGTGCATTTTCTTGCATGAAAACTGTTTTACTGCAGAAGGCATGTTTTTTTTGCCTTTTATATCATGACAGGAAATGGTCAGTTAGAAGCGGCACATATTCTCACAGGCCATTTTGACACTCCAAGGCACCATAAATCACTCCTCATCATTCTAGCCCAAAACATCATTCCTCTCTCGCTGACATTGCAGTTTAAGAGAGGCCGAAATACAGCTTTTTGCAGACATGGAAGCCTCTGGAGTGTCAAGCATGGATAAGTTCTTAGGTTGCATTGACACCAGTAGCTTCAAACACCTGCTTGCTGCTCATTAGTGGCTTTTTGATAGCTGTCCTTTAATATGATGCATTTACCTGCCAGAAACCTGACATGCCTTTATCTTATTGCTTTCTTAACCACACACATTTGTTTCAGCAGTACAAAGGTTAAAGTGTCATGCATAGAGATGTATAGAAAATGTGACTTTCTTAATTATGTGAAATAGCTTCTGTAAGTAGTTTCCTTTTAAGAAACATTTTTAGGACGCTAGCTACCAAACCTGCATGTGACTGTTATCAGTGATCCAAGAGAAGAAAGAATGATCAACAAAATAAATAGCGTAAGCCAAACCTTACATAAAGAAGCTAAAATCTAAATTTTAAATGCATTAAAATCTGACGTGCAGAATAATTTGGTACACAGTGTAGTGCAATGGCATACATGCACAACTGAACACTTGCTGGATTCTCACAGTGTTGCAATAAATTTTTAACATCAATTTTAAAAGAGTCTTTATGCTACATTCATCCACTAGATTAAATGCCAAAGAGGTCACATTTAACAAGAAGAAATCCGATCTGGCTGTTGTTGTTTGTCAGTAGAGGAATGTATAGTATTGCAAATAAAGTCAGGAATGCTTGACGATGAAATACTCAGACTTGTGTCTGTAAAATGAGCATGTCAAAATGGAAAATTTAAAATCAGTTACATCCTGACAGGAAATGTATTCCTTAAAGTGTGCATTATGTGCATTTCAGGCTAATTTATTTTTATTTCTGAGACCAGAAGGGCTGGGGTTGATCGAGTTATTGTCACAAATCGCTTTATTTACTTCAGACCGACCCTCTCCGTAGGCTGTCAGATCAGCCTGTGGGCAAAACGAGTGGATTGAGACTTTTATGCATTAAGCCCCGCCTCCCGCCACTGCACTACATCGGGAGCGTGCACCGTACCTGCTTTCGCCGTCATTGTAACATCTCATAAACAGAAGGATTAGGCTAATATGAACTCAATAAAAAAAAAAAAAAGAAACAAAATACAATGTCAGCACATAGCATACAGCCCTACATGCTGGAACCTGAATCAGAGCCTGAAAAGGAAGTGGAAAACAGCAACCCACAGCAAGGAATGCAGCAGGATGTCTCTCTTTGGTAAACTCACCAGCCATTGTTGGAAATAACTTTATCCGACGTTTTCCACCCGCCTGATGTATTTGTACATGCCCTTGTTAACCAGTAGAAGGTAACCAATCACAGAACCTTATCCCCCGGGACGTCACAAGGATTTTGAAATAGTAAAAACTCTCTAAAACTACGTGTTTTTCGTCGCCATGGAAACCGAACAGAGAGAGTGCTGGAACTCAAACTCAAACATGCGTTTAGGTGATGAATAACAGTGCTGTTCACATGTCTGATGGGGATTCAACACTGTAACACTGTAGAAAGCTCAGAAAACTCAAAATACCATAATAGCACCCCTTTAAGAAAATAATATGAATGAAAAAATAAATAAATAACTAAAAAAATAAATCAATAAGAGGAGGATCTCTCAGCCTCGCCCGGGTGAAGCTTGGATGTAGGGCGAGCTTTCTCGTTGGAGTCAGTATGCTAGTTCTTTACGTTTCCATTAATATTGAAGTGGCCAAGGAAGTATGTTCAACTGGTCTTCATGTGTTTTCTGGACCTGGAGACAGTTTACAAATTTGCTCCATGAGGTATGCCGTTTGAAAGGATTTGGATATATACGCTATAGGCCTTTTGCTGTGGGCTATCTTTGCTTTTGGGCCATTCATTTCCCGTACAACCTGAGTGAGAGCTTGGTTTGTACTGCTGGCAGCAAGTCAGGTTGGACTCTGCCTGGACTGCCCCTGTTTGCTTGGCTTAGGATTGAATCTCTGCTTTTTGCGGGTGATGTGGTCCTGTTGGCTTCATTAAACAGAGACCTCCATCGGGCACCGGGGCCATCTGCAGCTGAGTGTGAAAGAGCCAGAATGAACATTTTTCTGTCCAAGCCCAAGGCTGTGGTCCTTAGCAGGACATTTTTAGATTGCCCACTGCAGGTTTGGAATGATTTGGTTTGGTTGCCTTAAGAGGAGCTTAAGTATTACAAGTTTTTGTTCATGGATCAAGGACAGTATAGGTGGATCGGTGGTGGATCTACACTGATTCAGACATTAGATATTAGACATTACATACGTGTGTGTGTGTGTGTGTGTGTGTGTGTGTGTGTGTGTGCATATGCTGACACTGATTTATTGAAGTAACAAGTTTGTAAGGGTACAAAAAAATAGGTAAAATTCCAAGTCTTGTGATGGATCTTATGACTATTTTCAGGATACTGAATTGCTCAGACCTATGTCATGATGTCTTTGTATTGCCACCAAGTGTTTGTCATTTCTCTGATTCAAGCCAAAGCTTATATTTAAGCTGATCGTAGGGTATGAAGTGAGGCACGAAAAGATCGATTTCCTTCCACTCCAGGTGTAAGTGATAATCAGACAGTCTGCTGTTGGCTTGTTTGCTGATTTTTTTCTCAAATCCTCACCAATGATTTCTTCTGCTTGTAGCGTCAGAGCCCTGAATTCTCGGGTTTATTGGTCTTACAGGTTCAGTCAGCCAATTACTAAGAGCTGAGAGGCCTTAATGTCCAAACACTTCAGAACTGAATAGAATCAGGCATATAGCTTATAGGCCTGACATCAGTCAGAGAGTATCAGCTTCTTTGCCTATGGGTGACATCCTTTGGTGAGTGAGGGAATACATAAAGGGCTGGGGATGTGAAGAGCTCAGTGTTTCCAGTGTTTGATGTCAGGAGATGATAACAAATGATCACAGATGAATCCAACTCTTTTCTCATGTTCTTTTGACAGGTTTCTTTCACCTGAGAGTTCCCGAATCTTCTGCAGTAGGGTCTGCTGTTGGCAGAATCAAAGCGCACGACTTGGACATTGGGAGAAATGCTGAAATTGAGTACACCATCGTGCCAGGTGATGGAGGTGCCATGTTTGATATCACCACTAATGAACACAACCAGGAGGGCATCATTATTCTCAAGAGGGTATGTAGTCCCAGAAAAACAAACAACAAAGAAAAAAAGCAGTTTTTGTAGGATAATGAGTTCTGAAATTGCTGGGCTGCAGCCACTTTAGCTGTGCTTACACTCAAAAGTAGTGTGAAAGGATTGGAATTCAACATCTAAAGTGTGACACACAGAATTATGCTTACTTTGTCTTAGCATAGATATAGCTCCACACTTGTTCCTTCTTCATAACATCACTGTTTTGTATTTCAGTGGCCACAAAATGTGTTTTTTTTTTCTATCTAAGTAGATGGAGAATTAGATTTAGCTGTTTGGTGTCATTGTTAAATGCTGTGCAAAGACTCAGATGTTTGTTTTACATGTCATACTGAATTTCCACTTGGGTTTAAAGTTTACAATGGTTTCCCTTAACAATGAATTTGTACCACATGGGGACCTGCTCCACAGCCGCATAACATTAACCATCGTTATGAGGATTTAAACTGCACCAATTATAAATGGCAACAGGAAAATGCCATGCTGAAGTTCTAGCTTATCAACAACTAACACAGGCCAATTAATTAAGTCAGAGGGTAAGACGGGAACAACATTTCCCACATTGCCATGATGAAGCATCCTTTTGCTAAGTTACTGACTTTGGTAAAGCTGTACACCCAAAAGTGATGCTTTAGGTAAAGCCTCCAATTTCAACTGTCTTCAAAGGGTTGCTATGTGACAGGCAGGGAGTGAGAATAAGTTTGTCACAAAGTAAATGGTTTAACAGCAGCGGAATAGCGCTAGGTTACACGATTTGTGGTTGTCATCATGTCATGCCAACACTGCCCTACAGAAAACAACCTGTCTAAATGCCTTGGCAAGGTCAGACTGGGCTCCAAGGTTAGACTGGGCTGCAAGGAGACGTGTGTGTGTGTGTGTGAGCAACACAATCTCTTTCCACTTTTAACTTCTAAGAACATAAGGTTTTAAGTTATTACCTTGACTTTCTTTCCATGAATTTTGAATCAGATATGAACAGCCTGTAGGCCATTATAGATTCTTTGATTGTGCTTTTGCATACTTTTGGTAAGGGGTAGCACAGAGCCATCACTCAGGAAAGCGCATTACTTCTCAAGTGCTGCTGTTGGTTTAACACTGCATTTGAACTTCAGTATATCTTTCATGTTTGAGACGCTGTCTAAATCCTGTCCAAAACTTTATGCTTCATCACATCAACAAAGAGACAGACATACCGTGGGAAGGATCAACCTGCTCTGCTCGCGAGACTTTAAAAATAGGAAAAGTTATCACACCTGACAGGAAGCGGGAGAGGTGGGATGTGACACAACAGATTTAAAATATGTCTTGACTGTGTATCCAAATAAATATACTGCAATCCTCAGTGTGCTGCAGAATGGGCATGACACACTCACTTCTTACCATTTTCCCATTTATTTTGATATAATATATAAAACCTAAAGTCTTATAACTACTATTCAGCGACTTTAAAAAACTTTAAAAAGCACATATGAAAGCCATCAGACAGTTTTCTGTTTTTTTTTGTTTTTTTTTTCTGACACATATATACACTACAAGTCAAACATTTGGACACACTTTCCCATTAAATGTGTGCAGACCTTTGACTGGTACTGTATATATATATATATATATATATATATATATATATATATATATATATATATATGTATATGTGTATATATATATATATATATATATATCAGTTGAACACTTTTTAATGACTTAATATTAACATCTGTTTTATACAGTTTTATATATGTATAAAACAGATGTTAATATTAAGTCATTAAATTAATATTAAGTCATTAAAAAATGTTCAACTGATATATATATATATATATATATATATATATATATATATATATATATATATATATATATATATATATATATATATATATAAAAGGTTATTTATTCATTTTGTAAATACCATGTTTAATCCTTTATGAAATAAGGTACTTTAATTACATGATAAATTTGTTTTACTAGAATTGGACTTTACACACTCATACATGCACATATGCACACCAACTCCTTTACAGACACTCTCTCTCATACCCATGTTGACAACCTCATCTTTGTTTAGAAACAAACAGAGGTAAATATTCTTCAGGGCTCCAGTAACGTTTCCAACTTCTTCAGTTTATCCAGATCAGCTGCTGAAAGATTGCTGCTTGTCGAATTATCAGGACGTTTTTTGCCGGAAGCGGGAATGTTTGCATTGGGCAGAAACTTCATTCTGAAATGTGAAACAACGGAAAAGGAAGTGCTTGTGAGCTTTTGAGGGCTAACCCAAGTGTTGTAGCCTGAAACGACAATGCTGAAAAGCATGTAATAATAATAAGTAACAAAATAATTAGCTCCTGCAAAGCTTGTATGCAGAGATTATTTCAAAAGAGACGGTGAAAACTGAAGTTATCCATTAATGGCCGTGTTTAGAGAAGAGGGGAGGTCGGCTTTCTGAGTCAGATGTGCAGCATGGCAGGTGGTATTTGAGACATGGAAAGGTAACTCGATTCCCTTTGACAGTAGTTTGAAATAATTACCTTCCTCTTTTCCAGAGAAGCATCATTCAGAGCTTTAAACCTTTATGTCCATGTAAATGACCCATATATGTCTGATTTAGAACCACAACCTTATTTCAGCATTATTTCCTGACCCTGAGTGTATTAATCGCACATTAAACATGTAAACAGCGTTAAAAGGAATTTGTATTAATGCTTCATTAATGTAATTAGCATTGTTATTACAGGTTGCCCAACTAGATTCATGTGCAAAGCAGCAGGTAATAAATGATCAACACATCAAAATTTCTTGGGCTTTGAAACAATAACACTACATTTGCACACGTGAGCAAAGACAACTGTTAGCAGTTTTCTTTGTGATACTGGTCTGCCTTGTGCTGAGACCTGGCTGGTTGTTAGGCAGATGCAAGGGCACAACCTGTGATCTTGCACTCATGTGAGGCAGCTCATCTTACAGTATGTTAGACCATGCCATAAAACAGAACACTGACATAACTCTCCCCAAGCACCCATGCTGTATAAATCATTCACTTAGCATGTCCTATTATGCCATATGCTCCTATGGATTAATACATCTGCTGCCCAGTGACCCAAAGCAAGAGGTCTTGCAAAAGTATCTCATTTAATACAAACTACTTTTACAGCATGAAGCACTTGTAGGGCTATACTATCACTTAACAAAATGGCAAGTGGCACAAAAATGCTTGTGATATTAGAGAAATTTATTACTCCCAGGATAAACCCTCTGAGATCTATCATCTCATTTTCAAAAAAAAAGGACATTACAGCCTCAGACTAAAATTAGAAGGAGAAATATGGTGGTTCAACCGGTGCAATGAGTACAACTCTAATGAAAAAAACTGTGCAATTAAAAAACTGTGAATAATTAGATGTTATAGGCAATATATATTATTTTGATCATATATATATATATATATGTATATATATATATATATATATATATATATATATATATAGAGAGAGAGAGAGAGAGAGAGAGAGAGAGAGAGAGAGAGAGAGATATGTATATATATATATATATATATATATATATATATAGATATAGATATATATAGATATATAGATATAGATATATATAGATATATAGATATAGATATTGTAGCGTATTATCATTAACGTTAACCTGGGATCCAATGTCAGAGCGACAGTGGGTGTTTTAATTATTAAATCGCTATGTCCTTAGACAAGCGGACGATCTTGGGGCACCACCCAGCCCTAAATTTGTTATACGATCATGCAGGGAATACCGTAACATGACAATGATATTTGTCTAATAACAGATAACCCTCAGTCTCAAAATACGCTTACTGTAAGTTCTCGTCAGAGTGAACAAATCACTTCCTTAAAGATCGATCACCCTACCACGACTTCTTAAAATATAACACACTTTATTAAAAACCACACCAGTTAAAATCATCAGGCACAAATGAAATTAATAATGTAAACCAAAAATAGCATCAGCAAGCATCAAATACTGAATTAGCCGAGATGAGAGAGGGAGAGAGAGAGAGAGCGGGCGACAGAGAGAGTATGGAAGCTCGAGCCGAGCCAACAACAACAATGTAAAATAAAATTATTAAAGGTAAAGTTATGTAAGCAGCTTACATAACTTACACAACAAGGAAGGTTGGAAAGATGGCAAGTCTAATGAAGTTAACTAACTATGTCAGGGCAGACTATCAGGCGGATACCGGGGGAATGGATTTAAAAAGGGCAGCTTCTGCTAAGACACCAGCTGGATCGGAGACAGCGGAATAATGGGTCGGCCTTACTTCAGCGCCTTTGGTCCAGTGGGCAAGGATTCAGTGGTCGTCCTGATACTTGTCCAAAGGGGACCTCCACAGAAGTTAGGAGCTCGCCTGGAACCGCCTGGTTCGACGTCTGAAGCTAGACCCAACTCTGATTAGAATCCACGGGTCACGGGTGCCGGCTAAGTCCTGGGATCAGCGGGAGCAGTAACGTTCGGGTCGTCCGTGCATTACGGGTCACAGTCTTTGTGGGTTTTCTGGTGTTAAGCAGCCAAGCGAACGAGCTTACTTAATAAAAACAAAAATGACACCAGACGGACAAAAACACTACTAAAGCAAACATCAAACGAAGAGAAAACAAACAAAAAAAAAGAAAAAACAAGAGAGACGAAAAAACAAGAGCAAGAAAAAAAAGACAAGAGCGGAAAAAACAAGAAGAGGAAAAACAAAACAAGAGAGGAAGAAACAAGTTCCGGGAAGACCCGCAGTTAAATTTGCCGGTGCTCTGGGGCGGACTTTAGATTATCCAATCAGAGTGCAGGGGTCAGGACATGAGGTCTGAAGGTTTGGTCAAAATACTAAGTTCTTGGGGAATTAAACTTAACATTTTTCCAACCTCAAAACATGTCTATAAAATCCATTTATAGATGAGAAGAAGTAGGAATGATCCTTATAAACATGAACCTCAAAACAGTTTTGCTGCTGTCAAAAGGGGAAAAGATTTGTTAACAGGTACAAGACATTTCATCAAGACATTTCAATACACTTCAACAATGATTTTCACTTTCCACGGACCTGGTGGGTCAAGAAATCATTTCCACACAAGTTCTTACTTTGAGTCAGAGTCGTTAATAACAACAGCATATAATGTTAACCACGGTGTATTTAATCAGCCTGAAATGCATATCTCAACCTGTTTGAGGGCTTCTGCTAGATGGCGCCATTGCTCCACCCAAGGAATCACAGAAATTAACTAATTTGTTAACTTCTGTGGATTTCACATCTGAATGGTTAAAGTCTTAGATTAATTTAGAAAGGAAGAAGAGTGCCTTTATCCAGGTGTGCTGAGGATACATCCAGTATTTTATACAGTTTAGAATTCAGAGCTTAAAGGTTCTGCTCTGAAATTTGGTCTTTGTGTGCTGTGGATACAAAGGGACCTCCTGGGGTGATGGACAACAGGCTCTTACCAGGGTCCAACTTCAAAAAGGGTGCCACAGTCTGTCTTTGTAAACATTTCCTATCAGGAACAAGATAAGACCAGCAGTGTTCCTGGTTTAACGTGGAGGTCTGTCTACCCGGATTAAGATGGATCTGATTTTTAGGGCTTTCATTGAGCTCTGTTTTGGAGCTCTGTTTGGATGGACATATATATATATATATGGTCGGTTGGAAGATAGCTTATATATATATATATATATATATATATATATGGTCGGTTGGAAGATAGCTTATATATATATATATATATATATATATATATATATATATATATATATATATATATATATATATATATATATATATATATATATATATATATATATATATATATAAGCTATCTTCCAAAATTTCAAATTTTTGATCTTAGGAACATCATGATCACATCTGTCTTCGACCTTAAGAGTGGATTACCAAAGGAGGGACATATCATTTAAGTTCAAGTATGCCATAATGTTGATCTCTAAACAATTCCATTAATAATTATAACAACTCTGAGTAATAGAGCTAAAACTCTGCAGAGTCGCTGACTTCCTCCATCAGTCTTAATGTCAGTTTTTATAATGTGGTCTTGTTCCTTTGGTTCATAAAAACCTCCCCATTAAAAGTATCTTCTCATCTGTGTACACGCCCCCCTCTGTTACAACTTTATCCTTAGGGTATGTAGCATTAAAGACTTGGAGATCCATCATGTCCAAACACTCTAATAGAATTAATGTCCTTCTCTCCTACAGGCATGGCTATACAAAGTGAAAGTATGATATTAGCTCTCTTTAGACGCTATAAGAATCTAACTTGATGGCAGTGGGAGGGTAATGGGCATTCATGAGTGCTGCTGCATGGGCCGAGAATAAAAGAGCCTTAGAATGGTATCATTAAGGTTTCAGTGGCTAACTCTTAAGAAGTACACCTACTCTCATAATTATGGCAAGCATCAACAAAAAAGGTCATTAATATAATTATGCATAAAATGAGACGACCGTGGGATGGATTCTTTTCCTACAATTTCCTGTAATAATCCAAATCCGAATCAAGGAGTCCAGACTCCCTGGTGTTGATTTGATTGCCTCTTTAATTTGACTGCTGTGCCGTGGTATCAGCCAACACAGGCCGTCCATGTTAACACATACTGCGCAGGATTTCCTCTCAACAGTTTGCATCAGTTTACCTTTCAGTTCAAAAACAGATAATGTCATGTTCTCACACTTAGCAAGCGCTCAGTCAGCATCAATGGAACAGCTATGTTTCTGAATGTGTCATGTAGCCGCTAAAAATCATGTTATATGACAGTGCCAAAGCAAGTGTTAGTCACGCAAAAAAACTGCACATGTGAAATTTCCTACTCCATCAAATACATGGGCAAATGTACACAAATATAAGCTTTCAAGCTGCTGTTGTTACTCACAGTATGACTTGCTAATACAAGCCTTAGCACACTGATACCTTCCGAGTCTGTTCTGCATTTCCCTTCGGCAGGATGCAGCAGACCCCCGTGGTGAGTTTAAATGCCATTTGTTGTCAGTGCTATTGAAATTCAAGAGAGGAGAAAAAAAAAAAAAAAAGTACGGCAAAGGAATGCCACGCTTGCATAATGCAAGAGCCCCAAACAATCTCTGTGATATGGAAAAGGAGAAAAATGTAAATGTCAGAGGGTGAAGATATGTGTGCAATGCTCTTATGCATGAATGAGATGACTTTCCTGTCCGGAATTAATTCTATTGTCATTAGTTTGGAATTCAGTTTTGATTTTTTTTTTTTTTATTTTATTTCTACTATTAATTTTTAAAAAATGTGTTAAAGTATACAGTTTAAATATTTCATGCTGCAACATCAGTCGGAACTTTCTGTTTACTACACAATCCATCACACATGGCGGATGTCCCAAGCGCAGACTCAAAGTTCCAAAGTAAAATAAAATAAAAAAATAAATAAGTATATGAAAGTTCAAAACAATAAAAAGTAAAATAAAATAAATAAATAAATTAATAAATTAAAGTTCCAAGCAACAAAAATAGTTAAACTGTGTAAAATGTGATAAAAAAAAAAGAATGCTCTGATCTGAAACAACTTACTAGTTCATAAAAAAATATTTGCTCATTTTGCATTTGATGGCTTCAAGATCTTGTACAAAAGTTGTGTAGTATCCCGTGATTTGGTACCAACACTCTGCAAATATGAACTGACAGGACCAGTTGCTGGATGTTTGGGAGAAAAAATTTGTCTCTTTCTTGTCTGATATAGAATTCTAGTTGTCCAGCTGTCCTGGGTCATATATGTTGTTTTCTGTTTCTAAAAGGTCCAGGCTGCAGGCAGGCAGGCCCAGAACTGATAAAATGGATGAAAAAAAAAAGGCAACATGTAGTTTTACATTGTGAGGCAGGTTCTTCAAGAGGAATGCTGTAACCTTGATAGGAGCATATGTTTCTCTAAAATAGTTCAGTATCAGTTGTCAGTCAGGCTATTTAAATTAGCACTGATAAATAGTCAAATGTCCCCTCTCTCTTTTTGTCAGGATATAGTGTGACTAATTCACCAAAAGAGTCCACTTTATAAAAACTTTGCCTCCGAAAAAAAGCATTTTCGTTATGCACTTTCTTCGAAAATTGCTTAATCTCTGTATTTCTGAGAGGCTTTGCATCTCTAAGGTGCTCTGTGTTGCCCAAGAGAATAATTATTACATGTTCTTTCCTTTTTTACAATATATTTACCACTTTTCCAACCTTTTTTTGACAAATTTTCTGACATTTGTTATCATCAAGCGGCAACCTCTGGCGGTTAAAAGTGAAGCCTATGCAGAAGTGAGAAAAACAGCAGTTTACCCCTTGTCCACTAGGGGCTCCAAAACAGACCAAATCCTCATAGAGTCCCATGTTACAAAGACCAACTTCACAGAAGAAATAAACATGTTTAAATTTAGAATTTAGAAAATTCATTTAGAAATTTTGCATATTTAGGGCATGTCCTTTTAATTTACTAGTACCCAATATCCCTCTTTAAGGAGGAGGAATGTAGAACATCAATCATCATACCTCTTTGCCCATTTTTGTATTTTCCGGGAGAGGTGACGCACATGACGTTGCCAAAATGGCGATGAGAGGAACCACCCAATGAGCTTCAATTCAGTTCTTCAGAAACCTATGGCTCCGTCAATCTTTTATGTCACAAAAATGTCTGTCACAAAAATTAAGATGAGCTATTATTAATAATGAAACATCAATATTTGCTTTTGTGTTTATATTTTGACACCAACAAAATATTTGATTAAAAGATATTTTACTTGCTGAACAGAATGCATTTTATTTACTTAACTTTTCAAAATTAAGTGACAATCAAGACAGAAGAACCCTGATAGTATGTACTATATACATACTTTATGTACAGAATTACCCATCTCCAACCCCCACTTATTGCACATGAGTTGCATTCAGTTAACTAAAACAAATGTGGTCACACAACAGAATTTGCAATCATAAAACTGGAAATGAAGCAAAGTAAAAATCCAATCAAATTTTTGCTAAAGCATTGGAGATATAAGAGAATTAGGAATACACCTAATAAAACCTGCAGGACGCAACTAAAGCTAACATCACAAATCACAATGGACAAGTTTAATTTGCTGAAACACTGCTAATTTTCTCTGTAATTTGGATGCAATGCGCCACACAAAACATTACACTGGATGAAATAAAATCAGAGTTTAATACTGGATGTTAGAACATGAAAGAATCAGTCTCATTTACCTTCAGACCTCAAACTTTCTTAATAACGACAGTCTTCCACAGTATTGCAGCTCCACATGCAAATTTCTGTCTGGAAGATCAAAAAAGGGCTTTCTCATTAAATCCTACCTTCTTTGCCAACAAAATACTTTAAAGGAGTTATGACAAATGTGTTTTTGTCTTTTGTTTCAATCAGCCGTGCAGCGTATATATTTCAACTGATTGCAGAAGTAATATAAAAATAAAAAAGTACAGCCACCTCTGTCTGTTTCTTTGCCTTTCAGGGTATTTCTGATGTAAGTGTCTAAAATGTTCTTCGGGGGGATGTAAATTCACATTTGTTTTCTTTTTTTCCTAATGCATCAGACTGAGCTATTCGTTAACGGGTACATTTTTAGTACATGTCCCAGCACACGAGTACACAAAGGTGCATGATCCTTTGATCCACAAAAAAAAAAAAAAAAAGGCAGCTGAGTGAGTAATTGATCCTCTGCTTCATGTAAGAGCTGCCTCGGTATGCTCTGTGCATGAACATGTGCAAACCTACATGCATGAATGTGTAAGGTGCCGGTAGTCATCGCTATAAATCACTATATGCTGACCTTCTCATTGACAGTAATGGAAAAACAGAAAGAGACAGTGTGTAATTCTGATGTAAATGAAGACATTTTCTTGTTTACATCATGTATACCCCTGATACACAGCGAGGAAGCTTTTTTTTTTTTTTTTTTTTTTCCATTGTTTTACTTTGTATGTTTGATATGCTTCCATAACAACAATGAGGCATTGTGTACTGTATATTCCCTTTTGTGGCAGGCTACTGCATAAAGCCATTGTTGATGGGGGGGCATTCTGATCCCCTTTAATTGACTAAGCCCTCTCCCACAGTGTAATGCAGCAAACATGTGCTCCTCCCCATGTGGGATTGTAATATTAACAGGACATGGACACAGTAAAAGACAATGAGCTGTTCCTTGGAAAGGTGTGAAACGTAGGTTGCTAAAATGAAACCTCTTTGAGTTGATTCCTGTGTTCCCAGAGTACTGACCCGCCCACAGACATGTCTCATTCCTGAGTGGTGGAATATCCCCAGAGACTGGTGTGCAAATGTGTGCAGACAACCCCATCTCCCTCTTTCTCTCTTTCTGTCACTTTCTTTCTCTTTTGACTTACCTCCCTCACACACACAGAGGGGAGAGGGAAAAAAAAATCACACAGTGGGACAGAGACGAAAGCCACATTGTGCACAGAGCAGAGTTTGGCAGACCCCAAATTAGAGACTCAGGAAGGTTGGTTATGATAAGAGGATCAGGCTGAGTAATGGGTTCAAAGGATGATCATCTGTTCCCCAGTCTGCCGATACAGGGGGAGAGGGAAAAAAGAGACACGGAGGCATTGAGGGGGTTTTGCATACCCCATCTGCAAAACATAAGATTATGGGAGACAATAGGTAAATCCACCAGTGAATTCCCCGAGAAACATGCATACAAAAGTGTGTGTGTAGGGTGACATACTTTACAAGAGAAAGCATGTGCAAGGACACAGCTGCATTAAAACACTACTGCACATACACGGAGAGCGGCACTCCCACATGCTGATAAATTCAGTGGAATAACCTTGTGTTGGGGTAAAATAGTTTACATTCAGATTAAACGTCTGGCCATTTGCATTTTTACTTATCTTCTATTGAGAGAAAGGAAGATGGCAGATATATGTAATTGAAATGTGCTGTTCTAAGCCCTGAAGGAACAGCATTGTTTAATGACGATTTGTGTGGCATAATATTTGCTTGCTCATTCTCAGGCAATCCATTTTAATACAGGACGATATCCTCACCATACCAACTAAATCTGAATGCTCCAGCAGCCTCGGCATGTTGAATGAAGAGTATTTGCTGCGTACCTCTGGCAACGCTTCCAAACAACATTGTCCCTGCATCAGAGGGATCCAAAGTGCATTGCAGGTCGCGTGTGGATTTGCAAACTGACTTAATTTACAATCTATTTCATTCTGATTTGATTGACATTCGACATGACGATGAAAATAACCATTACATATATGTGAGGAAAAACTGGCCTCTTAGTGGTTGTCCAGGCTGTTATTTATGAGCTGTTGTTTGGTGGATTGTTGACTTGTTACCCTGTTGATTAGGATGGTTGCTATGGCATTCCATTGCTGTTCTTGGCTAAGACCTGGAGCAGGAGCAGGTTCTATCATTGTAGGTTTGACACTGCAAGAACTCAACTGCTCCTAATGGCAGGAACAGTACCTTGTATTTACAGCATATAGCTGTGAATGTTTAGATGAAGGGTCTATCAGATTGTAATTCAGTCCTCTTAGGCTTTTATGCTATTTCAGTGAAATTTCTCTGCTCCAATTGGGAGGTGATTGTTAGTCTTTTCATGTTCTCTATAAAAGGAAAAGTCTGTATTTTTTTTTCCAACTGGGCTCCATTTTTCTTTGTATCCTTAGTATCGATGTAAATTATTGACAGGCAAGGGCGAAAGAGCCTTGGCTGGCAACGGCTAAATGGTTGCAAGCACACAGAGCAATTGTGTTCGACAAAGTTAAAGTGATTGTATTTGCTGACAGGCTAAGACTGTTATTAAAAGGGTCTGAAAACATTATGGAAAGAATGTGTGCACAAAGGCAGTCTTTTCTCTTTGTTTCACCCCTCCAGTCTCCAGTTGAACCATCCATTTCAATGTTTGCGATTTATGTTCTGCACATAATATGCAGAACTTACTGAGAGGGAGGTAAGATTCTGATTCTATTCCAACCTGGCCGTTCATTTTAGCAATCATAACCAGAAATGGTAGCATCGCTAACATTAAATGATTTTCTCATGAAAGGGATGAAATTGCTGTTAAATTTTTTTTATATTTGCATCCAGTGGGAACAAGATGAACCTCAGTATATAAAATACCTTCACAGAGTTTGAAGCAGGTTTTCTTACGCTCTTAATAGCTTTGGTTTGGGTTTCTTCTTGACATTAGTGATCAAAAGCGAATATATATTTAAACATAGCATCCTTTAAGTGTGTTTGTTCATATCTGCCACATTTAGCCACAAGTCCAGCCCCAGTTTTCCTAAATTTAATGTCTGAAGGCTGTTCTGCATCTGACTAATATGAACATTGTCAAAAGCTTGGAAAAGCCCCCAATAAACCAAAATGTAGCCCCCAAAAAGCTCTTTTTGAGGTTAGTCAGTCTTCCCAGGACAGCTCCTTATACCCTGACTCTATTGGTAACTACACCATACAGCAAGATCTCCAAGATGGACATTTCCTTCGGTGATACATCATCATAGATCCAATAAATCCAGTTTTGTCTGAGCACTTTTACTTGACCATGTCATTACATTGAAAACATTTAGCAGTTACTATCAAAGAGTTTTATCACTAATGCCAAACCCCGCAATTTTCTTTTATGATATTGTTAAAAAAAAAAAAAAAAAAAAAAAAAACTTCTTATGATGTTTATGAAAGTATGTTCAAGGGCAGACTTTTTCAGTGTGACAGAACTGAAAACACAATTTGTATTACTTCATCTGAACTCTCTCTTTATTTTTTTATAAAATCAAAGTTTTGATTTTTAAATTCCCTGTAATAAATAAAATGTTTCATTTTACTGACATGATGAGACACTATGTTACATTTATATGTGCAGAGATAGCAGCGCTACATTGACAGTCCACTAATAATAGATTATATAGTTATGGGGGGAAAAAGTGAATCTATGAACACAAAAATCAATGTGCATGTTTCAGAGTTACGGACAGTGGGCCAGAAACAGCTGCTGCGATGACTTCAGAGCTACTTTAGCACATAGATGCCTGACAAGCTTGACTTGAATTAATTTTCCACCACAGCTTTATTTAAAGATTTTGCATTCTTTAGATGACACAAAAAGGGCAAATGAGTCACCCAGCAGACATAAAATGCCATTTTTTTAATATAATTCCCAAAAGACCATGTGTCCTCAAAAATAGCAGCACCACACTTGGCTTCAATCCGTTTACAACTCAGTATAAAGAGATTTTAATGGTTCTGATGGAAAAGTGAATCAATAAACACAAAACAGAATTGTGCATGTTTCAGCATGGCAGACAGTGACAAGAAACAGCTGTTGTGATGTTTTCAGAGCTACTGTGGAACACAGATGCCTGACAAGCTTAACTTGAATTAATTTTCCACCACAGACAGAGATGTATTTTGAGATTCCACATTCTTCAGATCACACTAAAAAATGAGTCATCAGGCTTACATAAGATGACATTCTTATACTCCCAAAAGAGCCAATATCCTCAGGTGATTTGTGCTACTCTGTAAAAAGGAGCAAAACTGTATTGATTCCTTCCTTGAAAATCCTCATATTTAAACTTACTCTGTCTTTTGACATAATGGAGACAAGTTCATTTTCATCAGTTGTGGGCTGAATTTGGCTAAAGCCATACGGTGACTGCAGTCTCAGTGAACTGTTTAATGAGTAAATAATTTCGTGAGCTTTACTGTGATTGTAGGAAACATCAATTTTCTTTGTTTTGAAAAAAAGATCAGTAAAAGAAAAAAAGAAAAAAAAAAAGGTTTGAACAAATGACCAAATAATGAGCAAAATATTAACTCGACTGAATGCTGGATACCTTATGTTGACTAATTACTAAAGAACACAGTGGGAATGAGGCGATGCATTCTTCTATCTGGAATACAGGCGTTAGCTTTGTTAATAATGGTTATTAATAAGCACCCCACAAAACTCATCAATGTCAGGAAGAATCATTAATTACAGAGCACCACCTCAAGATTTAATGAATTACCCTTGAGCGCATGCATTAATGTCAATCTGAGTGAGATTTGCAATGATCAGACAGTGAATGCTTAAATCTGAGCACTGTATATTTAAAATATTGCCCAAGAATTGAAAGAAGTTGAGCAACAATTATGCACAATCACTTCTAATTCAGTCAATCAGTAATTACACAATGATAACACAAACTGTTTCACATCTTTCTCAGTATAGGGCTGCACAGTTGTGTGTGGTTGTGAAGCAGAAAAATACTAACGACGACAAGCCTTGACATGCAAGTGGTTAGGGGTCTTGTGAGAAGCAAAATCATGGCAGCAGTTACTAAAGATGTTTGACAAAAGGATAAAGCAGATGCTTGCATGGTTAATTAAGAGATACTATGAATCTCTGTGTGTGTACTTTCCATATGACACAATCTCTGTGTGTTTAGTTGTCATGAGCAGATCCAGTTTAGCAGTGTGTGAATCATACTAGTTAAAGGTGCCAGAATGCGAGATCCTGTGTCTTGAACAACACCCCGACAAAGTATAACTGAATCATAAACATGATCACACAACAAGCTTCAAAGCAAAGAAATCAAATGCATGTGTAGTTTGAGCTTCGCTGTTTTACGCTGAGCTCCGTAAAACTCACTGCAACTACTAATGCCCAGTGTGTGTTTGTCATAACAGTCTGTAAGATGCTTTCTGACACATTGGCAGTCATGAGCAGGAAGTAGTCCAGTTTCGGGTTTGTGTGGAATCTCTTGGAACTTTTGTTTAGAAGAGGGAAACCAGGAACTTTTTCAGTGATGCTCCTGAAGCACAATCACTCGCTGTTGCAGCCTTAGTAGTGTGTCCGGCTTACGGGGTGGAAAGTCTCATGGAAGATTTTTGTTTTGCTGCTTGGGAATGATCTGTACCTGTGCATGCGGTGCTGTGATCAAAGCTGCGGAAAGAGAGTTTAGGGGAAGAAGCTTGGCCCCTGGCATGGAGAGTTGAGAGGCACTGGTGTGTTTTCTTTAGAATGTGGTGCAGAAAACAGTGAGAATAAATGAGATTTTGGTGCTTTCTTGATGGAATTGAGCCTTCTAAACACTGATCTTAGCTGTTTGTAGGACTGCACTCTTTAGGAAAGATATATCTGATGTTGTTCCAAGAGTCTGTTGGAGCCGCTCACTCAGTTTGGGGTCACAGCCCCAAGTGCTCCAGCTGTCATTGGCACCACTGTTCTTTTCACTTTCCATTTTTTTCCCCTCCACTTCCTCTTTCAAACCTTAATATTTTGTTATTGTTGGTCAATATTCCTGTAGATTAGGATTAATGTGTGTGTCACCACTGCTTTCTTCTGCAGCATGTCAACCACTTCAATATCCTGTCGGTTTACCATCACCCGTTGCACAGGATGTTAGGTCTTACATCTCCATCTCTATATATACTGCATGTATGTAATTTCTTCCTGTAGGGTAATCACAGTGTCTTGAATGTTAAAACTAAAAAGGTATGTGTCTCAAAGAACCGTTCCAATGGCCTGAAAGTAGCTGTGTCCTGCTGAAAGACAAGGGTTGAAACTAATCTATTGATTTTGGTGCTGAATGTTCCAGAGGGAGGGGAAATGAGTTATTTTAGGCCCTGTGTGACATGGGCTGAAAAAGGAAGGAGGGGGGGGAACAATACCTCCGAACAGCACAATATCCAGATGCCAAACACAGATGAATAACACCTCACCAAGGAACCACACGGCTCCCTGTGTGTGTATCGCTCTACATATGCGTTGGTTGTGTGTGAGTGAATGAGTAAGTACAAAGAAAAAAAAGAGGTGGCTGAGGTGGTGCTAGGAGTCGATGAAGTGCCCTCTCTCTGGTGGCTTGGAGAGGCGTGGGTGTAATAGATTAAACTAGTGTCTCGGGGCGCATCCCATGGCTAACCCTGTCCTATTAAGAGTGGCAGTGCGAGTCTTTCACAGTCACTCCACTCAACTGCAGTGTGGACAGAGCTGCTGGCAAGGCACTCAAATGGCACTCCAGTGTTGTGAGCGCTGAGGGGATGGAGATGCTTGGAGGCAGCCAAGGACACAAACCGATGTGACTGATGGCAGCACAATAAAGTGAGCATCTCTTCTCTACAGTGTTAAGACCCCCTGGTATTCGGAGGGACATGAAATGGCTCTCTGGGGCATGTAAGCTTCTCTCTACTGATGATAAGCTGATTTTGCTCTGTGGTCAGTTGTCTGCCGATGGCACAATAGCAGCTAGCAGTCTTTAGTTTCCTTCTGCATGACAGAGTTTAGCTGAAACCGTCAGTTAAATACTGTAGTGACCTTACGAAGAACAAAAAAATTAGATCCAGACTCCTACTACTGAATTATGATGGCACATATAATAATTGTTGATAAAATCTTTGCTCATAAGCAGTTGTATGGGACTGAAATAAGACATTTATGGGGCATTATTTGCAACCCAAATTAAAAATCTGCATTTTCTGCTAATGATGGTCGACGTTATGTGGGATCAAAGGGCTTTATTCTCACAAGAATTCAGCATCCAGACACTCCTAATGTTGCAGTTTGGAGAAATACATTGGCTCACACAGCCGCAATTAAAAATATGTGATATTTTAGACATGTTTGGCTTCGCTTTGATTTGCTCTCAGCGGATAAATCACGGGCGGGGGTGTTAATGATTCATAAGTGGTATTGAAAATATATTATACTGTTGCTAAATAGATTTAAGGTTGCTCCGCATATCAGAGATGAAATAATATGGAAGCATTTTTCCAGCTATTTAATGCCCAACCTCTGCAGGTAGTACATGTGTTCAGCACAGTAATATGGATCAGCCTTCCAATAATCTACTTTGTCAAGTTTACCATTCTTGAGTGGCGAAATATTCATCGATGGCTGGTGTTAGTGTGGCTGGGGTTTTATATTATTGAACTCTGCTATTGTAACACTAAACGGAACACAGAAAAGGGGGAGAGGGAGCCCATTAAATATGCATTTTCTGCTACTCCATTCCCCAAAATAGATACCAAACTGAAAAAAATCCAGCTGCATCCAACACCTTACACCACACAAAGAAATAGCGGTGAGGGTGAGACCAGAAACCGAGCCAATTGTGAACAAAAGTGGAGTTTTTGCACATGCCCTTATATCTAATTACCAGTTGTCAACAAGCTGGTCCATTGTACCATAAGACGGGCGATATAAGGACTCTTTAATGTATGTATAGTGTAATGTTGTACCTATGAGGCTGTGATGCCTTGATTAGTCCCTTGATTTAAATGAAAAAATTCCCTTGGAATATAACAGGTTCAATTGGCAGAAAAAAAAAGACAAAAAAACATTCCTTCATTCAGTACCGCTGCCAGTGCAATGAAGGTGCACATTTACATATCAAAGGGTGCAGCACCATGTCTAGAATTTCAAGTGTGTTCTGTTGTGATGTTGAAGAGCAGCAGCACTGACATGAGAGGAACTCGGTCTGTCCTCCTTACAAATTCCACTGTTGATACGCTTCCTTGTTGTGTCCACAGTAACCCATGAAAGGTGCATAATAGCTGAAGCTGTAATGAGACACTTCAAGCGTGCAGCTGAACATACAGAGGTGTACGGAACTTATTTAGGGATAATGCATGTGTGGATATGGGTACAACTTAGTCATACAGCCCCGGTTGAGAGTGTGTAACTAGGTCATCTGCAAGGAGGGAGAAAAAAACGTTAAATGATTCTTGCAGTCTTAGAAGGAATGGCCTTTTTTTTTTCCCTTTTCTTGGAAAATTTCCCAATGGCCAGCAGATCTGATTTGATTCTCTGGAAGTCAAGCATCGACACATTAGGATGTCTTCTCATTAACTTAGAGTTTCTCATTATCCCCTCCTGGTCCCATTTTATTCCAAATTACCAACAGATATACCAGACATGCTTGGACCATCATGTGTCTCAGACACATTTTAATAGCTCATCCAGCTCTCAACATGTTTTTTACCCAAAGCAGAAAATGTAAATTAATCTGTGGAATTTGCTTGACAGTTAATCAAATGGCAGTTCATAAATTATATCTCCTGTCTCTCTTTTTTTTTTGAATAAATGAGCTGCACTTTGTTCCTATAACATCACTTTTCCTTCAATTTAATGAAGGTCTTATGATTAAAAACCTTTAGATCCTGCTCAAATATTCCAATAATGTGCACGACACTGGATTAATACACGGTCATTCAGTTAATCTATTTCAAGATGTGTGGGCTGAATGGGGGTTAGCACTATTGCCTTACAGCAAGGTTCTGGTTTAAGCCTCTGCCTTTGGGAAGGGTTTGAGGCCTCCCTGTGTGGAGTTTGCTTGTTCTCCCCATGGAAACGTGTGTTCCCTTGAGGTACATTAGATTTTTCTCACAGTCCAAAGGCATGTATGTTAAGTTGAACTGTCCCTAGAAGTGAGTGTGAGTGGGTTTTTTTTTTGGGGGGGGGGGTTTGCCTCTCTTTGTTGGGCCAGTGATAGATTGGGGACAGGTCACCTAGTAGTAGCGATCTGGTAGATGCTGGAGTGGACTCCTGTTATTTCTCGTAATGATTTGGTCAGATTTTTAAATAACTTCAGGGATTTCAGAGCATTTTGTTATTTTAAAATAAATAGCGAAGTTTTGCAGATTGTTTCCCAACATCAAAATTTTTTCTGCAGGGAAGAAATCAAATACTTTAAAGTAATTTTTTCAGGAACAAGTTGCCGTCAAGACGAGTTTTCTAACATCATTGGTCTCTCTCACTTGATAGCTTGGTGTGTGCTGCGGGTAATAATGTAATGTTGATGTTTCAGAGTAAAATGCAATCCAGAGTCTCTACAAAGTGTTTTATTTTGAAAATTCCCATGATCCACTTTGCTTTTGATGAACAAAGTGACTTGTCTGAATTGTCCACTCTGGTCGAGAGAGGTTTCCGAGAGGCAAAAATAAAACAGCTGCAAATCTTTCAGTAAGCAGAGTGTCACAATGCTTCATGGACGCTTCAGAAACGAGAAGGCCTTGTGGAAACACTGATCAGTTAGCATTGATCAGTCGCAAAGTCAAAGAACAGTCAATGCTTCTGCTTTCAGATGAACTGATGGTAATAACCCATAAATTGGATTGGTGAGTCAACAATACGCATAACTTTGACAATCTTCAAGTATGAATGGCCATACAACAGTTTATAAACCTGGAACCCAGCAGTTCGTTAGATGTGGACGAGGCTTTTAGATGAGAAGGGAAATGTTTTCAAAAAACAAAGGAAGTCTACTTGCTTTTCATACACACAAGATTGCGGTTGTAATATTAAATTATACAATTACCAGCAATATCTTTATTACTTAGTTCAGTACACATAGACACCTGAAGTTCTCATTGTTTCACGTCATTGTTCTGTGCTTGCAAAAGTGTTCTCCGTGGTTTCCACTTTCCACATCCTACTTGTGTTCATTAGAAAATAATCATAAGGGGGAAAAGAGGGGTGTAACTTAAGGTGCTAATTCAGCCATCCTTCATTCATCATTATTAAATTTGCTGAGAAGCATCCTGCTTTTCTCTTTTCTAATTCATTTTTCCTTTTGATTCCTTTCTTTTGTACTGTGCCGCCATGCTCTAACCTGGAAAAGAGGTAGGGACTGGGAATTACGAGTACATGATAACGATCTAAATTAATCTGCAATTAGGTTAACAAGTTCTAAACTTTGTGATTGGATGGTTTTAAAGATGTGCATTGTTCTAGTTTACACATTTCACTATTCATGGAATATTGATCTCATTGTACCATATGAATGCTGCCCAACAGAAAACAAAAATCCTGGGATAAGTTGACATTTTACACTTTGCAGCCATGGGCTGTGACCCAGCTATATTTTAGACAAGTGGACAAATGTACCTATTACATTTGTTTTCTGGTGAGACTGGGCATGTCCGTTTCCTGCTATGCTCTGCCAGTGGTGGATGGTCTTCACATGTGTGCAAAAGATCACTGTCATGTGAGTTCAGTGATGTGGACCCAAATGCTGAGCCACCAAACAGCCAGACAAGATGATGAACTACCCAACCTTAATAAAGCTTACTGAGAATGCAGGAGAAGAGAAGGCTGGAGGGTACAGGTAATCACAGTTCATTAGAATTCACCAAAAGTAAAGACCCAAGGGAAAGTGGAATAATTTGAAAGGAACAAAGAAAGCCCCCAAACTATGAAAGTAGAAGCACAGGCACGTAAACATGAGCGTGAATAAGCCAAGAAAACAGATGATCTGGCACGGGGCCTAGGGAAGATGGGGCTGGGCTGAATGGGTTACTGAACACAGGTTGGAACAATCAAGATAACTAGGGAGGGGCAGGAGAGGTACACAGGAGATAAAATGGGCCCAGAAGAAAACCAAGGGTCATCACACATTAACCTTAGGGTGTGTTTACACACACAGCCTAATTCCCCAAAAGCAAAAAACTGTCCTGCTCCACTTCATCGTCCTGGTTTTCTTAGCTGTTCACACTGACTATGATGATATGTTGTAGAGATAAACAAGAGGCTGCCAGATCAGGGACAAGAGATTCAGATCTACTGGATTTTAAATTTTTTACCAGGGTTGTCAAAATGAAACCATTGATAAAGAGATAAATCAGTGAAGTTAGCACTTCAAGTTTTTGAACACACATAAACAACAAAGTTAGTTTGTTGTCATAGAGTTTTTGCCATACTTTCTGCAAGAGAAGTCGATTTAGGGCATATAGACGCCTTGTCACGGCAGTGAACTAAATGCACAAAAAAACTATTTATCTTCCTTGTTTATAAAGATTCTGACAGTTTTCCAGTCTTACATTTTGAGAAGAGCAGCAAGATGACCCATTTGATTGATCACACAATTAAGCATTCAGTTGTTGTGTTGGGATTGGGTCATGAACACCAACATACATTATCTTGGGGGTCATGGCTCGAAAAGTTTGAGAGCCACTGCAATGGAATTGTCCATTTAAGACTGGTATTGTAGCAGGGTTTATATGTAGAAGTATAAAATCATTTTTCTACTCCTTGACATCAAATGCAAGAAAATATGTGGCAAAACAAAGGTAAACATTGATCTATTGCCATAGGTTTAAAGTATCTAATCAAATCAGTCACTTTTAACATTTCTGACTCCACTTGCACCTAAAAAGCATTTTCCATGCTGTTTTCAGGCATCATTTACGCAAAGTAATTTGTCAGCTGGAACTCCAAGACGCCAGCTGTGCTTACTGTGAGATTTGTGTCAAAACTGTAGCAAAGTCTGCATGTGAAATGAGCATTTCCCTAAACACACCACAAGACTGTCTTCAGCTAGCTGAGGATTACATGAAAATTAGATGGTTATTAAGGGTGAGATTTTCGGCCCGCATCCCAATTGTGGTGATGCAGCATGTTGAGATGGAGAGCGGAGCGTCTCCTGATCCCTGGTGAGATCCTGGCTAATGAGGCCTGGTGTACACCTCCTGCTGTCCATCTCCCTTGCATTGCTCTCCCTCCTCCTTTCTCCACCTGTGCACAGTTTAAGCTGAGCTATGCATGGCTGTCCTTTGGCACAGCATGATATATGTATGATGTGGAAAGCCATATACAACGCAAGCGTGCATAGTCTTCGGTGCTCCAGTTTAGTAATGTTCTTAACTTTGTTCTCAGTTTATACCGATTTTGAATAAACTTGACATTACACAAACATTTTGACAAAATGTTTTGATGCAGTTATTGTCAACTCACTTGGGTTTTTTTTTCCATTTCAAATACCAAGAAATCTGGAAGGAAGTTCTGTCAACTGACATAGTGACTGCTGATCACTCTAAAACAACTTAATTGATGTGTCTTGATTGTACCAATCAGGTTTTGAATGACACGCACAATGAATTCACTTTGTACTGGAGGTTTTTTGTTTGGCCCTTCCTCACAGTTGTCACCTCTTGAGAGAGATTGAAAGGGACAGAGTGTATTTCCTGTTAAAGGATCTTATAGCTGTGCCTAGACAGTTGCATCTGGTGCACTGCAATCAAACCAATCATGGCGGTTGATGGTCAATGATTGCTTTCAGATTGGCTTGCCTTCACATAGCGCTATTTTTTTTTCTCTTCACTTCTTTTTACGGACACCTGCTGTAGCTTTGAGAGTGTTAAACCGTGTCGGTGGAGGAGAGATGGAAGGCTCCAGAAGCATCTGCTATTGCTGTGCAATCACAACTTTAGTTTCAGTCCATTTCTACTAGTTGGAATCTAATTAGGTCCTGAATTCATGCACATATAATTTGGGCTGATAATTAATCATATTTACCTCACACTGCAATGAAATATACTTTTTCTGGCATCTCTACGTTTACCTCCTCTCGAACAGGTGCTCCCTCTCCTCAATAGAACTTTCTCAACCTGCTGTTTTTGCTTGGTGTCTTCTGAAACAACATGCTGGAGAGGCCCGGGTCCTGGGGCAGGGAGATAGCATTGCTGCCATAGTGGTTACATGTTAGTCAATTTGAAATACACAGAAAGGAATGTCTCTCATGTGACTCTGGACCAGCAGAGCGTGACCGACTGCAAGCTTGCCAAGTATGGTCGGTCACACATGAGAGGGCAGGAGACAGGCAGAGGCATGAATGGGGGTGTCATTGCTGTCAGATGTGTACACCTCAGCTGGAGACAAGCCGAGGATGCTGATTCCTGCCCTTGCTTTGACTAATTGACCCTGAGCTGACATGTCAGAAGGCTGAGGAGGAACAACATATGAACTCCTAAGCTGTTGTTTGGAGAACTCTTGTTAGTAAGGTGAAGTTGTGCTGAACCAAGAAACTACAGCTTGACTTTCTCAGTCTAAAAGGGGAGAAATCTTTAACTGGTCAAGACCTACTGTGTATCTGTTATTAAATATGTGCCAGTTTACTGTTGATTGCAGTTTCAGCTGTATTTCCACAGGGAAAAAAACACAACCATGTATTTGTATGCATTTCTGAGGGTTTTCCTGTGTAAAATCATAATAACAAAAACAGTAAAAATATTCCTTTTCGAGCACGAGCAGGCAGACATTCACAAACAATGTTTTTGAAAGTGGTAGAATAACAAAAATGAACTGAGGGGAAACTGCTGTCTGCCTGAATGCTCAAAATGACTCCCAGCATTTGATCAAGAGCTCTCAGCTTTTACACAATAAACGCTACATGGAGAGCAAATCAGAGAAGTGTGAAAGCATGCCAAAGTAAGCTGCGATTAAAGTAACTTTAACTGTCGAACTTTCTGTTTTGTTTGTAGCCCCTGGACTATGAAACCAAGAAGGCATACACCTTTAAGGTAGACGCCTCCAATGCTCATCTGGATCCACGGTTTCAGAGCTTTGGGGCCTTCAAAGACACAGCAACAGTGAAGATTAACGTTTTGGATGTGGATGAGCCCCCGGTGTTCAATAAGCCCTCCTATGTGATGGATGTGTACGAGGACACACCCGCGGGCACCATCATTGGCGCAGTGACTGCACAGGATTTAGATGCCAGCAGCAGCCCAGTCAGGTAAAGTTTAAATGTTCTTTGAAAGAGTACACAGTGTTATATGATGGTGTTGAATCAAACTGCTTTTATCAGTTTTTTTTTTTTTTTTTTTTTTTTTATATCTTTGTGTTTAACTGCCTAATGTTGTTTAAACTGCTTATTTTTGATGGAAAACAGTATACTTTAAAGTCTAGGTCTCCTGTAGTCTTACAAGGGCAAAAGAGTATATGGATTCTTTTACATATATTCACTACCAGTCAAAGGTTTGGACACACTTTCACTTTGAATTTAAAGGAAAGGTGTGTCCGAACATTTGACTGGTAGAATATTGCTTTGATAATGCATTTTTTTTTATTTTTTTATTTTTTTTATTTTCAGTAAGTCTTGTGTCAGTCTTTTTTTTAATTGAAGTGATTTGGACAAACATGAGTTTCTCTGAGTTTGCATATTCTCTCCGTGTGTGGGGAGAATATGGGTTTATGGGTATATGGGTTTTCTCTTGGTACTCCGGCGTCCTCCCACCCGTCCAAAGACATGCATGTTAAGTTAATTGGTCATTCTAAAATTGTCCCTAGGAGTGAATGTGAGTGTAAATGGTTGTTTTTCTCTCTGTGTTGGTTCTGCGATGGACTGACGACTTGTCCAAGATATACCCTGCTTCTCGCCCAATGCTTGCTGGAATAGGCTCCAGCTTCCCCACCACCCGTAACTGGAATAAGCGGTTAAGAAAATGGATAGATGGATCAGTTTTCTTTTTCTTACTATTTGATTAAAACCTTCTAATATTTTTCCACCAAAATGTCAGTGCACTGACTAAATATGTTCCATCTATGGCACACACATGGCTTTGTTTTCCTGATGTACTCAAACAAAAATACTTAAGATCCACTCAAGTACACCGTTCTTACCATACATACTAATGAGTTGTAATTAGCTCATGATGTTTATGCTCTGTAGAATCTGAGTACTATTTTGTAATCAGTGGAGTTCTGTATTTAGTCTAAAAAAGTTTCCACTGCTGATCTCATGCTCCTTTTACACTGTTAAAAATGCCAAACAACGTCCTTTCCGAAAATGTCTCTTCGAAGTGGGAACAAAGCAACGAACTAACCAGCCTTTTTTTTTTTTTAGACTGACCCGTATTTGACACATTTCTGTTTTTGATAGACATCACGTCATTGAAATTTTGCTCCTCATTCAGATGCACATTGCTCAGGCAGAAATTGGCAAATGACACCAAACACGCAAAAGCAAGCAGGCAGCCATTGTATGTATGATTATGGATTGAAATTGATAAGATGTTACTGATATCAGTGGCATTATCAATTCTGCCTATCAGTCTGGTTCTTATTTGACTCCCTTATCAATTCATGACCTAATTCTGTACAAAGAAACAAGTATGCAACATGGATTTATGGATGTTATTTGTCTGATTGTACTAAAATTTGTAACAAAACTACTCACTTGGTCTAAAAACAAAAAAAAAATTATACATAATTTAATAGAAAATCTCTGTAGATTAAGTTAACCAAGACTACGGTAAAATAAACACAGACTACGGTATTGTGATGTATACTGCCACTTTGAATGGAGACTAAATCACCACTTGAATAAATGAGTGATGCGTAATTCCCATATCTGGCTTTTGAATGGTTTCTCATGATTGTGTTTCCTCTACAAGTATTTTGGCTTACGTACTGCTTGCTTTTTGACCTTTCCATTAGCACAGGTTTATATGTTACTGTTTTATTAAGCAAATAAATAATACCCCCATCTCCCTATATTCCGATACATTTACCTCTCATAATGGATTTTCTTAACAATGTGCCTGCCTATAGCCTGCTAAAGTCTCCATGAAACCTGCATACATACCTTTGGCTACAAGTAAGCTAATTGCTAAATTAATGAGCTGCTAATGGCCCCCAGACAGAGATGAAGCAGGACTGATTTTGCCAGGAGGAAAACTCACAGTTGGTCACCATTATCCACAGAAAGCAGGAAGTTATTCCATTAATTTGACTTCTGGACTGAATTTAAAAAAAAGAAACAAATTTCCTGTGAGTACTTCACTCAATTAAGGAGCCTGGAGCACAGTAGTGATTAGACTATGGACTCCTCCACCCAAGGATATAGGTCTATACTCTGGTAATATTATTGGTCTTTCCAATACAGATATTAGAGCTTTTGCCATTGTCATGTTTTCAATAAAATTTAGCCCAGATCACCTCTGCTGGCAACAAACAGACGTATATATTTGACACTGTAGTCAATGAGCTGCCCAACACTTGTCAGCACAGAAACAGGCATCAATAAGCCCAGAGGTGTACAGGTCTGATGTTTTAGTATTTAGACTGACTCCTGAGTGGAACTGCTGTTCAATACCCATCAACAGTTATAATATATCATGGAATGGCTTCAATGGGAAATGTAGTCATTTATTTTTAGAAAAAGCTAAAAGAAAAAAAAAAAAAGAAACTTTCCCTGGAAGAGGGGTGTATATGGCTTGTAAAGATTGTGTCTTTTAGTATCTTTCTGAGCCAATTTTTTAGACTAATGTAGTGATTATGAACAGTTTGTGAGTTGGAAGTACTTTTATTTATTCAGTGTTTCCACATGTCATGAGCTCATCCTTGTATAACAGTGCATGGTAGCATTGCAAAAACATGGTCATTGTCCAAACATTTTGCTGCTACCACTTTCTAAACATTTCATCTCATATTGGAATGATAATGACATCATTAAAATTATGCTTCACTGAAAAAGGGTCAGAAAGTTCATTTAACAAACACAAAAATCAAGCAAATGAAGTAGTTACCATTTGGCACAGCAGTTCCTGTAGTGAGTCAGCCTTACATAATTGGAATGGATTACCAGGGTCTTAATTTAAAAAAACTCTCACATAATCATCTACATCATAAAATACACCAATGTTAAATAGCACAAAGATCAGCCAGGTTAGCCTGCTCCCGCCCAGTAGCCTGGGTTGTAATAATGTTTTTATTACAGGTTTCAAAAGTAAGAAACTTTCTGGTGATCCATTCAGTAACAACCCAAATGAACAGTATGTGTGACTACATAAATCTAATTATCAGAGTCCGGTGCTGTGATGGCCAGAGAAGAAACCACTGCGAAATTGTTTCATATAGTAAAGAAATAGGTTTCGGAAATTTAATATAATAGATCAATAAATAAAAAATGGAGAAAATGTTATGCTCTTATTTTCATTTAAAAAACATCTGGAAATGAATGGAAAATAAAATTTAATGTCACCAGAGACATGCAATGGTATTGTTTATAATAATAATGATTAGCAATGACTAAATCAAACATTTGAATGAACACCTGTACAGAAAACCACAGCAAACCAATCTAATCAAGGCTATCAGAGTTCAGTTCAATTAAATTTAATTCAATCTTATATTTCAGTCATTTTAAATTTCCTCTGCTACAATGACAAAAACAAACAAATCTTGACAATCCCAAATTAATTCCAATTCAAAAACAAAACAAAAAAAACAAAAAAAAAAAAAAAAAAAAAAAATTATATATATATATATATATATATATATATATATATATATATATATATATATATATATATATATATATATATATATGATGAAAGAACAGAAGTCTTTTCTGAGAAAAAATTGGTAGTTCATAAACAACAACATAGCATGTTTTTAATGTTTTTCTTTCACATAATAAAGAACACAATGCAGTTCCTGATCTCACGTACTCCACAAGGTTACCCCTCTAACAGATTTACATTTTTTCATGTCTGTCCTGGTCCTTGCCTTCTAAAATAAACATTTTCCTCTGTGTTCACATTTCCTTTTACCAGTTTCGGAGAACCTGTGTCTTCAGTATGGAAGCAGATTATTTTGTGCTTTGTATACTATCAATGCTGCGCTGAGCTCAACTACATAATGCAATTTCAAAGTATAGAGGTTGATAAATATTCCATTGGGTGGTTCATAATACCCTGATCTGTTGACAGTTCTCATAGCTTCTCCTGCAGCATGTCAACGGAATGAATATCGTATTCATAAGTGGTTCCCCAAATCTGCACAAGTAGGTTTTATATGGAGCTACTAAGGAGCAGCATAGCCTGAATTATAATGTTTGGTTCAATATATCTTTAATTTTACGTAATATTGAAATTTTTTTTGGGCATTATATGATATGACCAATATTTTCCTGAAAGATTCTGCACTCAACTTTGCAGATGCTGCTTCTTTTTTTTTTTTTTTTTTTTTCCATTTCTTTCCATTTACCACAATGTTACAACACACAACTCATTCAGTTGCTTTGTGTGTCTGACCTGTACCACTATACTAGCTGTCTTTGAACCATCTAATAGGTGGCAAGTATTAATTTAGAGCCATGGTCATGTTGTGTTGGGACTCCTGCACAAGACTCATAAATGGAAACATGACCACAGGTGTCCTGTGTCTTCTAGAGTTTTTGTGTCTTGTTTACATTGTGCCCTCTGTGTATCACGTTTGCTGCAAAGTTTCCTGCTACTCTTCAGTTCTACAAGGGCCTCAGCTCTGTAAGTTGTCTATGTTTCCCTGCTACAACACTGCTCCCTTACTCAGATTAATAATAAATTGTGCAAAGATTTATAAAATGCTAGAACTACTACATATGAGTCAGGTGTGTTGGGAAAGGGAAACTGTGAAAACCTGCAGGACAGCAGTTTTTTAATACCAGCATTGGAAACACTTTTTTTTTCTTTTTTCAAAATATCATTTCCTTTATTTAACCAGGAAAGTTGCATTGAGATTAAAGGGAGTCCTGCCCAAGAGGCAGCAAAAAATATCAATTACAGCAAAATCACAAGAGTTACAAGTTAGGGAGGCTGTCTCAGATCCTCTGGATTTAAAGTCATTCAGTAAGATAAGTTCTGTTAGTTTTGTGTATTGTTGTATGCATTGTCATTATTACAACTGACATTTGAGTTAGGAGCGTGGCATTGCCATGATGGAGGAAAAAGAGACTGAGATAATAAATTAAAAAAGAAAGTTCATTACAGTTATTGTAAAAGTAAAGCTTCTTCCTATATGTAGAGTACACTATTTGACCTAATTTATAATGGAGTTTGGGTTAAATGCATGGATCTAAACATGCTTAATGTCATTACTTCACCAAATATGTGATTCCTTGAAGACAGCAGAAGTGAAGAGGGAAATACTGTTTAAGTGCAGCCAGTGATTGAAGGTTTTAGCTCTCTAATACATCCATCAATGTCTCCAGTCTCCATTAATCAATGTCATCATAGCTTTAATCGTCAGAGTTTTGTCAGCTTTACTCATCAGTTTGAGGTCTAATCAATCTATGTAAAACATTTGACTCTGTCATGTAAAATCCTGCTAGCATCATCGGTTGTGCAGGTCAGCACTTTCTGGTGGCGCTGCAACATGGAGGCAATATTCTACTTTTATTACTCGCCTCATTATGCAAGTTTAGACCTGATATGTGAACTCTCAATATAAGGTGTTCTAGGAAATTAGTGAGTGTATTATGTGATTGATTGTTTATAAGGTGGTTGTGTGGTTGCCATGCCACTGGGTCCCACTGTGAATACATTTTTTTACAGATTTATTCCAATAGATTCTGAGAGAACATTGTCAATTAATTCTAAAACAATATGTTCGCATTTGAAAGAAAGTGATCTGAATTTGAACAAAAAGTCCAAAAGACAAAAGGTCTCATGAAATTCAGTTTGCAGGTTTTGCTTTTTTGTTCTTGACTACCAATAGAGTAGTTTGCTTCTCACCATCTAACTGGAGTTGCATTGTTGCAACCTTTGTTTGTTTGTGTTGTTTAGCACCACAGGGGCCGGTTTGGTTTTCTTTAAGATTTAATGCAAGTAAAACCACCAAGCTCCATGATTGGAAAGAATTGAAAAGATGTTGAGCAGAGAAAGAGAGAACATTCTGTCCATGTTTCAGTATAATGGACTATTTGGCCCATTAAGTCAATATATTATTAAAAAAGAAGAAACAAAACAAAATCACAAAATTAAGAAAATGAAATAGAAAAAAAACACTTTAGACAGAGTTGCTTTTAGACACCTAATCCAATATTTCAGTGGATTGCTTTTTTAATTTTATTCTGGTCATGCACATCTTTTCCCTTAAATAAAGGCTAACTAAAGCAATAATACATAGGTTGCAGACTTTGAAAACTCTGTGTTTCTGGCTCTTCTTATTGACATTTATAAGGCTTCATATTGTATTATGTTGACATTGGTCGGGAGCCTCCCAAGGCTGAAAAACCACACTTCACAAGCTCTTTTTCTTTTTTTTTTTTTAGCCCGGGGCATCACCTGAAAACTGTGTTTTGCTTTATGATACAACAAGACACACCAAAACCTCCTTTGTTTAAAAGAGATTAGTAAGTCCACGTCTTTAAATAATTTGCCACTAAATAAGAACAAAACCTGCCTTCTTTTTCTTTATTTCTTTGTATATCAAATTAGGTTTCTAGTGACATCCTCAAACCCCTTGACTATTTACTGTGCAGATTCAATATGTTGAAGGCAGTTTCTTCCTATTTTCATCTGTCTTTTCTCATCATTTCATGCAGTCAGCAGGCCTGCATCAATTCTGCAGCAAATTTCTTTCTTGCCTTATCCTTAAAACTGACACAAACCTTGATGCAGTGCTCGTGCCAACAGCATGATAATATGCAAACATTTCTTTGTTTAGCTTTTTCATCAGGGTGAGCTCTGACTCCTCTTATTGAATACTGTAGATTACTGCCCCTGTGTGCAGGAGAGTTATTCCTTTTGGCTCAAATAGTGTGCCCAATGTAAGTCCTCAAGATCAAACCATCCTGTCACTTTTAGATGCAACCTTTGTCCAACACACCTGAATAAAATGAATGGCTCATTACCAGGCCTCTGCAGAGCTGGATGGCATGCAAAATTCAGCTATTTGATTCAGGTGGGTTGGAAAGTAAATGCATTTAAAAGCTGCAGGATTGTAGATCTTGAGGACTAGACCTGAGCAGTGGGCACCCCTGCAGTGGGCACCCCCTCAAGAGTCTGCAACTTTAACAGTTCAAACCAACATTTTTTTCCCCTCAGTCCTGCTAAACACAAGTAGTCAAATATAAGATAAAATAATAATGTAAAAAATAAATCTACTAAAACTTGACATTTTTTCTTATATCTATATTTGAAAATATTACTTGGCCATTTATTATGAAGCGCTAAAGTAGAAGCTTCCCAAGAGCCACCTGTGGCTATGGAGCCACAGGCTGTAGACCCCTTGGCTAGACATTAAATATACAGTCTAACTGTTTTTTTGTTGTGTAATAAATGCCATGTTTTTGTCTTTTTTTTTTTTTTTTTTTTTTTTGCTTGCTTGTTCATTACTTTTATGTTGTTTTTAAAGACAAAAGAAATCCTAAATATTGATTGCTAGTTCTTGACACCATGTTCGGTGTGTAACAGCCCTTATATTCTTTACTGAAAGAAATGATTTTTTATCTTTTCTTCCTATTCACCAGAAACTTCATTTCTTCTTTTTTTTTTTTCATCACACTTATATTAAATGTGTGACTGTCCTGCAGGCTTGAAATGTCCTCGTTTCAACACACCTAACACTCCTGACCTGTGAACCAGGTGTGTTGGAGCATTGAAACATTTAAAATTGCAAGCTAGTGGTCATCAAACACTGGATTTGTCCACTCCTAGATCCGTTGGTCTTCTGTTAAAGACCAATAAGTTGTTCCACAGTCCGGACTGAGAACATGATGGACTGTTCATTTGCCTTGCTGGGCCTCATACTGGGGAACATTGGCCCACTGGGAGTCAGGATGACAAACTCACTCGGGCCCCTTAAATCAAGTGTTTTTGTGTGTCTGACTTACCTTGCTCAGATTTATGTTTGTGTTGTTTTACTTGGTTTCACTGTGCACCTTGTTTTACATCTTGTTTCGTTTTTGCTTGTGTTTTTATGTAAAGCCATTTATAACCCAGGCTATGGAAATTGCTGCATAAATAAGAGTTCACTTACTTGCTTATTATTGACGAAACTCCTCACCGCCTCATGAATATGTCTCAAACTTAAATACAACACTGCTGCTCCTCTGCTTGGTAATTATCAGGTGGGACTTTTAACATCACAACTCAGTTTTATAGATCTGACACGCTTCACTAAACTCCTGATTTATACTTCAGGAAAGTCATTCATTTTCTCTCCAAGTCTCCCAGCCATCATGCGCACACACTCCCCTCATGCACACTCAAGCACTACCTCCCCGTTTTAACCATAAAACTTCCGTCAAAGATAACAATAGACTGTCCTCTGCAAAAGACAAAAGAAAGTGCGCTGTTAAAAATGTATGAGGGCGCTTTTTAAAATCTGTTAGCCACCTTGAGTCAGCTCAGACTGTTTCAGAGTGATGGTACTCGGAGTATAAATCACTCCCCTTACGCAAAAATAAAATGGCAGAAAACGTATACGTGTTGCATGGACAGCAGCTGTTTTATTAATATTTAATTCTATAGGAAACAAAAGAAATAGCAGAAGCAGAGATTTGTTCAACAATAAGCTAATGCCCTCTGCTCTGTGGAGCTCCACTTTGTCTCCAGTACTTTAAATATTTATCAGTACCGCAAATGACAATGTTCATTTGCACAACTTCAGAGAGCAGCCTTGCATTCTTCACTTCAAAACAATAGACCCAATGACCCATCATGCATATGGAATCATGCTTTTAGACTTTAGAATCGACTGAATTGGCTATTTAACTGTATAACGTCGGGTTATCTGTAGCAGGGAGAGGAGAACGGCATCATGAATTCTTTATAGTTGACTGATTCTAAAGAGCTTCCTGAAGTTTGAATGGGTTTTAAAGAGGGGAAGTTTGGCCCCATGTTTTACTCAGATGGCACTATCACAAGTAAGAAGACAATGAAGAGTCACACTGGTCATGGAGTACAAAAAAGCTTCTGCAGCAGAACAAATAAAACCTAAAAGGAATCAATGAGTGCAGAAAATAAAGTGAAATAAGCCTTCCCCTTCTTTCAAACCTTGTGCATTGTGTGTGCGATGCTCACATGAAGAGAATTACCGGCATTGCCCTTCAAAGCAGGAGATAGGGCTAATTAATTTTCATATCTACAGCTGTCAGTATTGAGTTAAGGAGACGCTTTGGATCTGTTATTTCTTTCACACAGCTGTTGATGAGATCTGTTTAATTCACAGATAACCTGGGCCAATTACAAGTACAACAATTTCCAACATGTTTTCAATCCCACGTGAAACCGTTTGGATTTTTCATCATCGCATTTTCAGTCCTGGAGACTAAGTGAGATGATAAAAGATTTTTTGTCTCGCTGAAGGGAGTTTTAGCTCTGTACGTCATTTAACCTGTAATATTCCTGTAACAGCATGGTTCTTTTTGTAACTCAGGCACACCGACGGCGAAACATATGCCTCAGTTATAGCTTTAACTTCAGTGATACCCCCTCGTATTTTTGCCCTGAGGAGAAAATGCAAACCACTGATCTTTTGAACTCTTGATAGGAGTTTTTTGGCTGCAATATTTATCAAAGAGACTCATACTAAACTATTTTGACAAAATCATGTTCACTTTAAGGCTGCATGCATCACAAAGTTAGGGAAAGAGGACATGGGCAAATCAAAAGTGAAACCAAAAGCTCATAAAAAGTCGTTTTGCTGTTATCCTCATTACTGTAAAAGACTAGAGGGGGGGAATGTGTGTTGGGCCTGTTCCTTCTAATGACTGAGTCAAGTCCGGTTTCAGGTTCTGTGGTACAGAAAACAAGCACAATAAATATTCATGTGAAATAGCCTTTTAAGATCAAATAGCTTGCTACAAGAAAGAAAAAAAATGGCGGAACGATCGCACGGAGAGGCTATCCTTCACAGGGAAAGTCCAGCTCAACCCCATGAGAAATTAAGCATCTGCTCTGTGGAAGTGCCCATGGGCAAGGCATTGAAAACCCACCCTTTGACCTTCTGGTGAAGGAGAATAAAATATTATTTTTTCCTGATGGAATTCCATTGAAGATTGTAAAATTATTAATGAAAAATGGCCTTTTAAGATCAAATGGCATGGAGTGATGGATGGTGCTGTCACTGACATGCAGTCTGATTTCTTTGTGTGTGTGTGTGTGTGTGTGTGTGTGTGTGTGTGTGTGTCATAGTTTGCATTCAGAGCAGCTGGATAAGACCAAAGATGCAAAGAAGACCAGACCTGCTGCTCTCAGACACCAAACGAAGATTTTCTTTTTTTTTATTTTTTTTTTTTATGCCTTTGTTGTTCATTGGCCGTGAGAGATTGATACGCTTTCAACAGTGCCTAAAATTCATTTATGTTCCCAAGAAAACCATTAGCTCAGCATGGCCAAACGTGTGCTCCATTACTGGATTGGAATGTGTGTGCAATCCTCAGCACATTTTCTGGAAATGACCGTTCAGAATGAGTAATGAAGGCTACTCCAACATCACATTACACCTAACTCATATACATAAGCCCAATGGGAGAGTTACTGGGCTTTAATTCCTTGGTTTATGTTCAAAATGGATGCTGTTAAACAAACATTTTCTTTCAGGTATTCCATTGACTGGAGGAGTGACTTGGACAGCTACTTTGACATCGATCCAGTGGAAGGAACCATTTCCACAAACGAGCTGCTTGACAGAGAGAGCATCGCCCAGCACAACATCTCGATTGTGGCGACGAAACTTAGTAAGTATGAGAATGAGATCAGCGTGGATTCATGCAGGGGTTGTTGACCTTTTCTCGCCATAATCTGTGTGAAGGATTTAACACACTCTCACTCACGTCAATACTCAATCCCATTTCTTGGAAAGGTTTATAGGTGACTATAAACTACGATGGCTCTCCTAGAAAGGATGTATCCTCGGCACACCTCTTACATTCCTGCCGCGTTTTAATTTTTAACAGCACATTTGATGACATTGGCTTTCGAAGGGAGCTTTTCTTTGCCAAAGTCAACTTTTACTTACACCTCAGTAAAAATGTGACTCTTCCAGAGTTTTACAGCAAACAGATGCATCATGCTGTGAGCCAAGACTTGCTGTGCTGTGGCTTTAAGATATGCCATCAAGCTAATTATGTTTTTATGAAGGAACTAGAGCAAATTTCCGGATAAATAAGCAAATCCATCGTCATCAAGTCATCAAATCTGCTAAGAACCGTCAAAGTCATTATCCTAGAGGCAGGCTGGTGCTCAATCAAAATTACACGCGCTGTATATTCATTAGGACAGACTGTGAAATATGGGCTGTTAAAACTTGAGTCATTGTCGCCTTGGAAACTGATATTACTCACTTCCCCTCAAGGTCATATCAGTGGCATTCTAATTGTGTTTTCAGTGCGAGTGTGTGAGTGGCTTTCCTTGTGTGGCTTTTGTGCATTAAGTGCCACAAAATTAGAGGATGAGGTAGACTGAAAGGATGCGGCGTGAATGGAGGGGGAAGAGCGGGAGGAGGCAGATGGGGACTTTTATAAGGCCGTTGCATCTTCGGTCTGTCACGTTTGCTGTAGGAAAGGAGGCAGATTTCTGTTCGTTTCTGGGGTTTTTTTTTCGCCCCTAAACGCTCCTGTCTTATTACCTCCCTACTGGCCTCTCGGGCAGACCTTCTCAGGGGAACAATGTTTTGACCGTTTTTTTTCCACTAAAAGAAAAGAGAAAGGAACAAACTCAGTCTTTAAAACTAATTGCCAGGCTGGCGAAGAAAGAACAGAGATAAAGCCAGCAGCTCAGAGTTTGTGTCCCAGCTTGGGTTCAAATCTCTCTCTGACCTTGAGTTAGTTTTGGCAGAACTCTGTGTTCTGGGTATTGGATAGCTGTTATGGCTCCACTATGCCGCACTCTTTTGTCATTGCTGGGATGGTGTCTGCCTATTATTTGGGTTTTTAAAGCATGAAGTGCAACAAAAAAAAAAAAAAAAAAAAAACACACGGAAGCAAAGATACCTTCAGCCCCCTTACATCTAATGCATTTGCTAAGGAGAGGTCATGCACGTAAACCTGCAATATTTTGACTTATCTACACTCTCAAGCAGCCTCAGTAAGACAGTAAATCATTGCTGTCCTCTGGGTTTCATCACCTACTTCATCTACAGTGTCGTCCTTGCTATTTTTTTTAAAAAGATTTTTGTAAACAATTATCCATCCGACAATATGTGTTGTTGTCTGACTCTCCTTGAGTTCTGTTATTCCTCAATCATCTGCACCAGACCTTTCACTTTGCAAACCTTAAGGATCGGTTCAGTCATCTCAAGACACTGCAGTCATGCAGCAAAACGAGAGCAACGTGTGTGCAGCCCTCTTGGGGTACAGTGCAAGGCATGCTAAAAAAGAGCCAGAGTTGGATTAACATTCTTACTTTTATTTATTTATTTTTTGTATTGCTCTCTTGCATGTAAACCCAGCAGTAATTTTTAGAGAGTTAAAGCAAGGGGGGCTTGGGGGTGACGTCTATTAAATGCAACAATAACTTTAGCAGGAGGCAATTAGAAAGTAAAATCACTTCGTACATATAGCAAATGAATTTAGTTTCACACTTGTCATGGAGTTTTGTGTTTGGAGTTTGCTTACTTATTCTGCCTGCAGCTGCACTTTTAACAGATTAATATCCAAGAGTAATCTTTCTATCTGTGGTTGATTGCTTGCAAAAAATGAAGATTATTCCATTAAAATGGAGTTAATTAAAAAAGAAAAAGTTATGTACAGTAGCAAAGCAGCCCGTGTAAGCAACTTTATTACCAGCCTCTGACGCATTCTACATGCAGCAATTCTAATTTAGCGATTTAAATAAGTAGAGCATGTGGTCGTGGGCTGCAAAGCTGATGCAAGTCAGACCTGACTATAACTCCTGTACCATTTCGCCATCTAGTGGGCTGAACGATGTGTCACCCCTGACAACTGCAGCCATGGAGATGAGTTTCTTTTGAAATGAATGAAGGAAATTGTGTGTGTTCAGCACATAAAGGTGTGAAACTTTAAAGATTAATATTTCAGATTGTACTTCAGAAGAACATGAAGACATTGGAATGACGGGGGCTCAGTGATAGAAAAGCTGAGTATCTCTGCTGGGCGAGCGTAAATGTTAGCAGATGGGTCACTGCGAAGCAGCAAATCCCATGCTCTGTGTCATAACTCAGTGGGAAGATTGCTTTTTCCATCAAGGTCAGAGACAGGTTACCAACTGAGCCATGGCTGCTTCGCCAATCCCTTTGAGATGACTCAAGGGACCCCCCACCCACCCACCGCTTTCCTTGCATTCTTCTCAAACACGCACCTACACACGAACCCACACAGCAACTGTGTATACCTCCACACTGGCACTTACACAAACAAGCACACACCAAGCCTCCCGCTGCACAGCAAAGCCCATTCCCACATCAAATCCATAAAGTTTACCTTTCACGCGAAGAGAACATTTCCCCATTGTGTCCCTGCAGAGAGGCAGCACTGTTACAAACAACCCTGACTTCAAGTTAGTCCCATTCAAGGAGGCTTTCACACTGTAATTACAGTGGGTTGCACATCTTGCAGCTAAAACCAGGGTGGGGAAAGTCTGTGAAGTGCTCAGTTTCATCAAAATATGCATGAGCATTTCTTCAATTCCCATATGCATAATTAATTAAAAGCCTCATAGAGCAGCAACATATTGGTGCAGTGAATACATAATCTTGTTGTTGTCACATTGGAGGTTTTTCCAGCACTTACAGAGTGACTCACACTGTTAGTTTCTATGCATTTGTTCAAGGACACTGTATATTCAGTCACTGTAGCCTCTTTAAGCACTCAGCCAGCCTACTGTAACAGTAATCAACTGGAAGTGTTGGTGTGCTTTGGACGTTGTAGTTCCCCAGAAATCCACACGGTGTCACTGTTGTGAAAACATCAACAATAATAAATAAGCTGAATGTTGTTTTTCTCTCTCCAGACAGTCCAGTTCTGACCAGCCGGGTGGCTGTCACTGTCCATGTGCTGGACATCAACGAGTTCCCCCCAGAACTAGCTAGCCCTTATGAGACCTTTGTGTGTGAAAATGCCAAAGTGGGACAGGTACGTTGACATTAACTCCCTTTCTGTGCATGGCAGGTGCTCATGCCATAGAGCAGAGCTAATTTTCCAACATTAAGACGTGTTGATTTTTCTCGTGACTTGACAGCTGCTGATTGGAGCGTTCATGCTCTAGCAGAGCTCACATGGCTTCAGGGTGGTTGCTGATATTCAAGGAAAAAGCATAAAATTGAATGTGAAAGGTGTGAATCTAGATTTATGCTAGGAAAGTGCCACTGTTTACACTTTAGCAGTGAAAAACACTGGATTTATAGTGTGATGAGTTTATAATAAGTGGCATTTTTAAGCTTTTTTTGGGGGGCACCACATTGTATTTATTAAAACAGATGTGTATCTGAAACAAGCATCCATGAGTTGCTGTAACTTCACAAAGGGTCACGAATGAAACCTTTTCTATTTCATAGGATTTCCTTTTCCCTCTGAAAACTTTTCAGCAAGAGGTATGAATCCAAACCTTGAAACGATTGTGTCAAAGAGTTCAATTCACAAGGAGAGGCAATCATAAAGCGCAGCATTGCTTTGCATATCTGCAACCCAGAGTACATTTCAGATGATGTATTTGAGATGCAGTGGAGAATTTGCCTGTGCACATTGTAAACCACCTGCGCCTGTAAATTAGCCCATTAACTGGAATCTATATGCAGTTAGCGTTTTGAGGGAACAGCTTCTTTGGCAGTCGATCAAATTGCTGTGGACGCCTCATCACAAGGAGGATGTTTGCCCGCTCCTCAGGCCTGCTGCAATCAAAACAACGGCTGTGCCCTTCAATTGAAGGCATCTCTGTCTTCTCCTGCATGAGAATTTTGCCACATTCCCTTCCAACATGATTCAGTCAAAGATTCTTTGATGCTGGAAAGAGAACATACTAACCTCATGAGAAATACCAGCTATGCTTATATATGCACAAAGTATTATTTTTTTTTTTTTTTTTTTCCTAAAGGAGAAGCTGGACAAAAAAATGTGCTTTTAATTACTTTACACAGATGTTTTGGCATTTACAGAACAAAGACATGTATATATGTGCAGTTTTTATAACAGATTGGTGTTTTCTAATATGAGCACTAGTGCAACACAATCTAAATTTTAATAAACTAGCAACATTATTTAAAAAAAGACCACATTTGACAGACCGCAAGCTGGTGTAGAAACCTCAGGACTGCTGTGACATGATCCCCTTTTCTGGTCTTATGGAGGACTTGAAGCTGAATCAGCTCCAGTTGTCCAATCAATCTTTCAGACAGACCAGTAAAAGCACTGGTACAATAATCAAGCCTAATAAAGATAAATGCATGGAGAGGCTTGTATGAATCAATTTGAGGCTTTATTCCTTCAAAACTTGTGATATCTCTCATGTGATAGTAGACTTCATAACTGACAGGATATTGTTGTGAAGAGTCACATCTGAGTGAGTGCTTATATAAGATAATAATTCCTTGGCAATATGGTCATATACATCAGCGGGCCTACCATATACCTATGATGCTATAGTTTGGTTGGTAAGTTTCTATAGCAACACCACCTTGGAGAAGTATTTGACTCCTTTGGATTTTCATCCATTTTTTTTATTTTACAATTTTTTCTGGGAATCTTCGGCATTCTTACATTTACTGTTGATACAAAAAAAAAAAAAAAAAAATCTATTTTTAACTTCAGCTTGTCTTTTACCCTTTTTTCTCTTTGCTTGGATAATTAGCTGGCATTTAGTTCCATCTATTGTTTCTACAGACAAATAAATAAATAAATAATATAGGATCTTGGTGCCACAGGCTGCAACACAATCCAAGCTCGGCGCCAGAGAAGGTGTTGCTTTCATGGAGTTCTGCACCTTTTTACCTCCAAACAGAATCTTCCAACCTACAGGCAGATGGCGTCTTTTAAACTTGGCCTCCGCTGTCTCATTTAGCTTTATTTTCTTTTCTCTTTACCATACTATTAGAACACATTCATTTAACCATTGAACTATTTCCTCCACAAGTTATATATCTGAGGCGTATTTTATATATATATATATATATATATATATATATATATATATATATATATATATATATATATATATATATATATATATATATGTATATATGTGTGTGTGTGTGTTCCTCATTTGTTTTGTTACTATAATACAGTATAATGAGGCAATGAAACTGCTGCTATGTCTCATGCCTCTCTCTTATTTTGTGGGCATTAGTTAGACTAACGTTTGGAAAGGGATTACTTGTTGGGAAGGGATTTGAAATTTGTATCACCTGACTGTCCCAAATGCAAGTTATAAGTTGGCTAAATTCTGATAGACCGGTAAAGGACTGATAAATTGGGAGTGACTAATCAAGTCTTATAGGGTTCCCAAACCTTTGCCTTGTGATCTTCTCCCTTTCTTCTGCCCACATTTTTAAACACAAAAAGAACCTTCTAATACATATATTCTGAATGATATCTCATATTTATTGTCACTTAACAAAGCCTATTTTTCCTGACTTTGAACAAGTATTTTTACATAAGGATTTTAGGATATATAATAAATGACCCTGGCCGATGGCGTTTCAAGAATTTGGAAATATATAATTAAGCCCTTTTTTTTTTAGGAAAATTTATAAGCAATTGCAAGCAGTTATTCAAAGCAACAAGGTCCACATTCTTTCCAACTAGATGAAGGTCTTTGATTATGAAGTTATGGAGTAACACTTGAGATTGCTGACAATTTAAACCAAGTTATATTTTGAAATAATCAAGATACTATTTTCACTGACATGATCGCTTTTATTTTTTTATTTGGTTTCTCATCAAATAATACACTGAAAAACCAGAGAATGCATGTTTTAAACCAAATATGAAAGCACAAAAATGAACATTCTTATATTTAGATCAGTGGCAATCATCATGCAGTATGTACCCTGCATTTAAAGTGAATCTTCATCTCCCCTCTGCTCTTTCACACATATTTTCTTACTTTTTTCTTATTCCCTATAATCTCCTCGTTTTTATCTCTTTTTTCCACTTCACTTCCTCTTGCTCTCCCTCCCTTCCCTCTCTTCCAAAGAGTGCACTTTCCTGCAGTGTTTCCACAGCATGACTCCGCCAGGTGCTGCACACAGCTGGGGGATGATAAAGAATTGCAGATCCCTCTCTTGTAAAATCCATCACACGTCTCCCTTGATGATTATCTGCACTCACACAGCTGAAAAACATGCAAACTGCTTGTTTTGGAGTGTCTTACAGTGTGGCACCTCTGATAGAAAATAATCTGTAACCAGGATGAAACCAAGCGAATGAAGGAACTGATTATTTTCATGTAAATGTGTAGCAAGCGCGGAGAGGACACAAGAGATTTACAAATAGAACAAGAAAAAAAAAAATCAGGGTTGAGGCAAAGTTATAGAGTAGGATTCCCTTCCTTATTCATTAATAACTGTATTTATAGTCAGCTGGTGAAGCGTGAAATGAACAAAAATAAGCCCAAAAAGGAAACCTAAAACAAATCATTCTTTATTGTTTATGTACACGTATCAAATATAATAAATATTTATTTTTTGCTGTTTCAACTATTTGCGTTGCTTTTTAATGCCGCATTGAAATGCTAAACCTGTTAATTTGCCTATTATTCTGCAGTAATTACACAATATTTCCTGTATGTACCTTGTAGTCTTATCTAGCCTGACTTACAATGTGCAGCAAAAAAACCAAAAAACAAAACACTTGAAAGTCTATTATATACACAGCAGCACCTGGTAATAAGCAGCTGCAGCAGCAGCACTTGTGATGACAAAGAGGTGGGAAATACTTACAAGGCAGGAAAAGAGGTCACATGACAGGCTGTAATTAAGAAGTCCATATTGTGCTTTTTTTGGGATGTGGTGGTGGTGGGAGGCGGACTCTTTACCTTTAGTTTTAGATTCTTTGAAAAACATCTCCAAAGCCAGAAGTCCACTTTAAGGCTCTTTGCACACCAAACCCATGTTTTTCTTTCATTATTGTTGCATGGTATACTATAAACATGATGTCCAATCATCTTAATTCACTAACTCTGAATCACAACTTTTTTTTTCAATAAAAAGTTCAGTTTTCTATGTTTTTGGACCCAATCAAATGCTGTTTGAGTCATTTGACTACTAGAAGTTTATAACTAACTAATACAGATGAATTGTGTTTTGTAGCATGATAACCAATACAAACAATAGAGTTAATCGGATCATAAAATGTCACAGTTCTCCTTGTATTGTGAGCAAAGTGTTGAACCAACACAATTAATACAAACATTGTGGTAAAAACAGTGCAGACAATCAGTGTTTTTGTTTTTCATTTTATTGTTAAGTTGTTAAAAACACTGTCATCTGGCCAATGGCTGTTTAAGCAACCCTCAAACAAAGTGCTGCGTCACTGAAACTTCGGCAGCAAATGAACTGTTCCAGCAGAGAATATATTTCCTACAATCCAGCTTGACAAATCTTACATATTTATTCATTACATATTTTTTTTCATTTGTTATAGTGGTCAAGGTAATTTGCTAAAATTTAAACAAGCAACCACTTTCTGAGAAAGCTAAAAAAAAAAAAAAAAATGCTGGTTTAATAAGAACAGCAAGCACATGCTGGTCTTTCTCTTTTCCATAATTCCATTATGTCTTTCTATTTGTGCTGTTTTAAAGTAACTGATTTACAGCCTTTTAAAAACGACTGGCAGATGAAAAGCTAGTACGGGAAGTTTTATCTGTAGCCATATTTATTCATCACAAAGCTAATTTGATTGCACTAAATCAATAGCTTGAACTGTGCATCTGCTGTGGGGAGCACAACAGAACACTTGTCACACCTAGTCTCACGTTTACTCCCCTGCAGGGAATTTCATTCAAATACTGAGGGGGCAAAACAATGAGAGTAACACAGGCAGGGTGATGTACAAGGCAGGAGGGCTGATTAGTGGCTCCTACATGGATTTCCAAGGCTAGGGCAGGGGGTCTCCTGCAGGTCAAGCCCAGTGAGTAAGGAAGAGCAGAATGGTTGCACAGCTGTGCTGCGAGGACTGCCAGTTCCAAACAGAGCCGAGAGACTGTTTGGAAACAGGGAGAGCAGAAATCTGTTAGCAGTCAAGACTGTATGTCCATATTTCCCTGTGCCTTACAATGTGGTAGTGCAGGGATTTGACTAAATTTGCATATGCATTGAACAGAACAGAACAGAAGTGCAGCAGTTTGGAAGAGTAGATTTTACACTGACCAAATGTTGGTTTTGTTATCAGAGATGTACTGTAATATAAGTACAATATACACCAAGTGGTCACTGTTCATCACCGCTGAGTAAGCTTCAGTGAGTTTAGATTAAGTTAATCCATCACACTATGTGTTGAGCTGATGTTGAAATTTCAACAAGTTTTCAATCAAGTGCTCAGTAGCTGTGTCCAAAATGACAGCGAGAACAATTCACTGCCTGATTTCAGCATTGGCAGGTCTGCCATGCGTTCCACTCAGGCAAACCTGCTACCTCTGCTCACTGTGTGATATTTCCTCCCATCCGAACTGTAAAAATCATCCATGTATTTACCGGCTATGATGATGACAAGGTTACCACTGTAAGACCAGAATACTTAGGAGAGTAAATATCTGACTAATAGAAAAAAAAACAAACAAAAAAAAACAATAAAAAGTGAATAAAAGTTAAAAATGGTAGATTAAGAAAGATTTTCTTATGCTTATAACTTTCATTTTTATTCTCATCAGGTGATTCAAACCTTCAGTGCAAAAGACCAGGATCTACCAAGTGCTGGACAACAATTCTCCTTCAGAACATCAAAGGAAGATGTAAAAAATAAAAATTTCACCATCCGAGACTTTGGCAGTAAGTATTCTTATATTTCTACAAAAAATACAAATCTGGCAGATGGTGGTAAATGGTATGTTTAATTATCTATACAAAACATTCACTTTTCTTCTGATAGATTGTAATAAACACTTGTATCTATTTAGTGGAATAAAGCCAATACATTTAAAGCTGTGATAATGAAATCACATTCTTTGAAAAAGATCTTGAGAAATTAAGATTTGAAATTCCAACTCTTGTTTAATAGATATTTGATTAACCTTTATTTCACGAGGGGAAACATTAAGAACAGATTCTCATTTGCAATGCTTGCCTTGCAACTGCTGTGAAACACTTGTGGAGAAGGGAGGGAGGGGAAAAAAGCCAAAATACATTCATTCATTCATTCATTTTCCAAACCGCTTAATCTGATTAAGGGTCGCGGGGAAGCTGGAGCCTATCTCAGCAGTCTTAGGGCGAAAGGCAGGGTACACCCTGGACAGCTCGCCAGTCCATCGCAGGGCATAAAAAAAACTATTACACATAAATACTTTTCTTGAGTATCAACACTGTCAAGGCCTCACACTGATGGGGAAAGTTAAAGAGACATGGAAAAAAAAAAAAAACAATCATCTATACTTAAGTTATTCCTGGGTTACAATGGTTTGAGACTGTAAGCAACCACAACAACATCAGCTGGAGTCAAGACACTAGCTGGGGCACGCAAGCAAGACAGGCAATATACAGAATATCAGTCTGCAGAGAGTTTAAGTGAACAAAGTTCCTTTGACCTTCCCTGCATTGCTGAATGTGACACATATAGATGAAAAAAAAAATGAACGGTTACTAAGTGCTTTCTCCCACAGAAGGGAAGAGCGTGCAATGTGCTCCACTGATGGGGCTACGTTGATAAAACAGGATTCACACAAGCTGGCTTAGTAGATAGCGCCAAGGTTCCATGAAACCAGAACAGAACTGATGGAAGAGCCTAGGCTAATTTGGTGGGAAAGACTGTAACAAATCAAATTTATTAGTAGTCAGAAATAACTTAAAAATGAACTAATTGTACCATATGTACGCTAGAAGTTACTTTCCACGTGCTGCAAATACCTGCCAAGATTGGACCAAGAAATACAGTTGTGATTGATGATAATCTATGAGAGTTGCACCTAAAAATAGGTTTAAAACATACAGTCACATGACAGGGCCGCATATGACACTTCCCTGCGTGCGCTCACTTGCCCTCTTTGAAGTCTAACCAGAAAGACATGCAGTGAAAAGTGGAACATGGCAGGATGAGGCCAGGGAAACGAATGCATTCACCATCGTTTGACAAGGCCAGGTCCGAACCTCTGATCCACTTTTACCTTTTGGACACACTGTCTTACAGCTTTCTGACTACCAGTAGCCTTGGAAACGCAATCTCTACAGAGTGTGATCTGATAGGCAGGGACAGGAAATACAAACACCACGGGCACCGCAGACAGGTTCAGCGAGAGTGGGGGGGAGGGAGAGCACAAATAAAATCGTAGTTGTGCGCAACATGCAAGGTGTGTTAAAATGCCTGAACTCCTGTCAAGAAAAAGTGCTGGGCTTCGTCAGTGCAAAAAACTTGCCTTGACAGGGGTCAGACAGCATGGCTGTAGAAGACAGGAGCAGGCAGGTTCAACCTGACACATCCCCTCTCCCTGGTATATGTTGTCGCCCTCTATTCAACCTACCATCCTTACACCCCGGGCTGTCTTCTCAAGTTGGTCCGCTGCTGTGTTTCTATTTTTTCTGTCTGTTATCTATCATGACTTATCTGCTATTCCTCTGAAGCAATGCACACTGCACAAAGAGATTACAAAATAACAGATCCCAATAGATTTCACAGCACAGGAGGACAGAAAACGCTACACACTGTTTTTGGGTGTGGTTAGGCACTTTCAGCTTTTAAGGTAGGTGGTGTAATATAGTGAGAACTTTGATAAGACTAGCCTTTGATATGTAGTCGTTTCTCATCTCATTCTGAGAGGCACATTTGGAGAGTATTTGATATCAAATACAGAGGTATCAGACATTAAAAAAAAAAAAAAAAAAGAAAAGAAAAAATCATCTCTCCCGTACATGGACCCCAAGACTTGTGATGGAGCTCAGAGGGTAGTCTGAGTGATGTGAGGTTAAACCAGGGGGAGCGTTTTCTTTTACTTTGTCAGAACACTTTTTAACCTGTAGAGATCAAGGAATAGACAGTTGCTTAACTGCTTTAGGTTTTTCCCAACAAATTTTCAAGATACGTTTGATGGAATTGTACAGAATCAGAGACTGTTTTGACAAATCTTTCATGCTTATTTTATGGGCGATAACCAAAAAGATTCCCAAATCACTCTTGGTTTCCCTTCTTTCAGATAACACAGCTGGAATTGTGACAAAGCGGAATGGCTTTAGAAGACGCCTACAGGAGATCTATTTCCTCCCTGTTGTGATCGACGACAATGGCTACCCACCTAAGAGCAGCACAGGGACCCTGACCATTCGTGTATGTGGCTGCGAATCGGATGGTTCCTTGCTAACATGCAGCGCGGAGGCCATCTTTCTTCCTGTGGGTCTTAGCACTGGAGCCCTGATTGCCATTCTTCTTTGTATTGTCATCTTATTAGGTGAGATCTATTGTCATTTGGAATGAAAGTCATACTTATTGACCTTCAGTGTCATTGATAGCCATGCATGTTTGCAGTTTCAAAGGTTGTTGAGATTAGCCATTAGCATTTCTCATGATTACCTGTAATTTCAATAAGATAAATCCTCTACTTACCTGTATTTTTACTCTTTAAAAAAGAAAATGTAAATTACTTTTCTTGGATGATTTCATGCCCATATCTTTCTGGCAAGCATGAAACTTTAGCAAAATGGCTTAGCTTAGCTAAAAGCTCAAAGGCTAAAAGAAACTGCTTGCATGACAGTATCCACATATTGGTTTTCACACAACACTAAAGGACCCTGAAGAACAAAGGTCTCATTTGTTCAATTTGGCAAACAGACTACCCTTTCCAGTTTTACTAGTCTATATGTGCTGGTCTGGATCGTAGCCACTGGTGCAGTGATGTCCCAAAGTCTCCACTGGTTGCCTAGCAATCTCATAGCAGCAACAAGACTTGAGGAGAGTGGTATTGATCTTCTTGTCTAACTCTTGTCAAAAAGAGAGGACTTGACATTTTACAAAATGTCAAACTACTGACATTTCTTTTCTACAACTATTTCTGCACTATTGGTGATTTCAGCTGCCTTTAAAAGTTCAAGAGATTCTTTTTTTCCTGCCAGTGTGTTAGCTGTCTGTCTGCTAGTCAGCAAGAATACAAAAGCTACCAAACTGAGGGGCAGGAAACTTGGCAGACAGCTGGAGCAGACTATGTTCAATTATGTGGTTATCCAGATCATTTTCTTTAAAACTGCAAAACTGGGAATTAGCTACAGTGCAAGATGTGCCCTCTTAGTGCCCTTCTATTAAAGTTAGAGATTTTCATCAAATGAGTTTCCTCCACAGGGTGGCCGGGTTCTTCCTGAAAGATAGGGTGAAAAGCATCTGGGAGGGGCTCAGAGTAGAGCTGCTGCTCATCCGCACAACAAGTAGCCAGATGAGGTGGCTCGGGCATTTGGTTAGGATGCCTGCCGGACATCTTCATGGTGAGGTGTTCTGCACATCCCACTGGGTGGAGACCCAGGACATGCTGGATTGACTATGTCTCTCAGCTGGCCTGGGAATGCCTTGGAATCCCCCTGAATGAGTTGGAAAAAATAACCACAGAGAGGACGTTTTGGCTTCCCTGGTTTAGCCTCCACAAAGACCCAAGCCTGGAAAATAATAGATAAACTAATGGATGGCTTTTCATCAATTCATTTATATTTTGAAGACTTTCTACTTTATAGTTTGTAAATGCTCTGTGACTATGTGAATCCTAAATGTTTTGAAATGTTATTTTGTTTGTTTTTTGGAAGGCAAATCCAAAAAACTAAGGAAATAGACCTTATGTTTGAGCATTTGTCTGTTTTTTATGTCAGGACTTCAAAAGAACACTGAATTTAGATTTAATATGCAGACAGACATCCCTGCTTGGACACTTGCTTAGAATGTAATCTTCCACTTTTTTTTCAACAGAGATGACCATCAGCATTGGGCTGGCATCTCTCCAAAAGTATCTGTATTTAATTATTGAGCCCATATGAATTTGGTCATTCAGTGATATATATTAGATCGAAAGTAGAGCCATTTAGCTCTATAAACTAAGTCAGATCTTGCAGCCCCAGGGCCACTTCCCAAGCCAGAGCTTTTACATTTCCCACAAGGTCAGTGTTGTAAAACTCTCCCTTAATTCTCTGCTATTTATGTCTCAACTCATTTGCATACATAGGAGGATGTAAATGTAGGTTTATGGCATCATTTTCTGAATTATAAATATTGAATAGATGGTTGTTAAAGAAGTCAAGGGGACCCTATGACCTTCAAATCTAAATTTATTGGCATTCCTCTTTTTCTAATTTATGGTTCAACAAAGAAGCCAGTTTCAATTTCAGTGATATCTTATAATTAATCATCATTCCATACCCACATGAATACATCCATGTGAAATATTGGCTTGAAAATCTGTGTATTATATGTTATCCAACATAAAAGCATAGAGTAGCGTGCTGTAGAATTGTCGGTGTGTTGAGACTTCAAGCTCCAAGTCCCCACACCCCAACCCCCAAGGCTGAGCCTTTTGCCAAACTCACATGCTGTTCCTAAGAAGGAAAGTGACAGAGTCCGAATTTACATTGTGAACATGGCTACCTAGCTTCTGTGTTCTATTTCCCAGGTTGACTCAGTCATCCTGTGAGGAAAAAGACAAACAAACAAATATTACTTTTATTGAACAAACCAATGCCAAGACTCTTTTGTATCACCATTCTCTTCTAACTGATATGGACTGGGAGCACTGTCTGACATGCAGCTTATGTCCCCCTATGCTGTTGAAATCTACTAAAATACCACTAGGGGGAGCTGGCATACTACAAAAAGGAGATAAAACTATTTGTGAGTGAAGGAAAGCAGAGAGGAAGTTATAGAAAGAAAGGTTGAAAGGAAGATACCCATTCAGGCTTTTTTTCATTGTATTTATTGAACTCTTTCATTTCACTGACTGATTTCAGAGTTATTCTCGCCATTGCTCCTCCTCTGAGGTGAGGCTGTAGATCACAAACCTAGAGGACAAACACATATTTTACTGCATTATTCAGTGAATAGACCAAGAAAGGGGCACAGGGGTAGATAGACGCAGAAAGACAGATTGCCCTGACAAGAGAGAAGGGAAAGCATGAAATTTACTGCAACACTATGTGCTAAAAAACATCATAGTGCTAGCTTACACACTCTTTAAAATATGGAGAAGTCCAGGTTAGCAGCACAATTTCACCTCCATTTCTATTTACAGTTTTTATGCTAAATATTTTCAAGAACAATCTCAAGTCAGGGGACCAACCATGGCAATACAGGATTTAGAAAACGTCTAGAGATGGAGTTGAAAACAGGGTTCACTATAGTAGAAAGTTTGAAATTCTAGGTTGCACATGACTGTTTCAACCCTCATGTAAATGGAGTTTTGAAACAAGTGCCAACTGTGTAAATGAAATGATGAACACTGTAACATATGACCTAGATGTCATTTACAGTCATGCAATCCGCTCTATGAGGCTGTACTTAGGCACAGTGGGGCTTCAGAGTTAATTGCAAATGTCAGCATGTGAACATGCTCAGTGGTGGAAGGCAATTTTCATTATCTTTGAGATGTGTGTTAGCATGCTATAATATGATAATTTGCTAATAAACTAGCGGAATTTGTATAGTTTTGCTGGCGCTTTGTCCTGGACAAAGGAAAAAGATGAGACTTTGACAAATCAAAGTGGTGTGAGAAAGAAAATCATGGAGAATCCATTTTATGATTAGCTCTCTGAGGACATTCATCTAGTAGCTGTCGAGATAGAATATTTGAGACAAGACTATTGCAGCTTCCAAAGATTGAATATCTTTCAAACCATTTCCACTTTGTTTTTAAAATAAAAAATAAGAAAAGAAAACACAAGGACAATTTGTAGAAATATAAAAAAAAAAACTACATAATAGTAACATGAGTAAATAGAATACATGTGCTGTGATGTGGAGTCATTCCTTCATATTGTCAAAGAATATTTATAGGAGTGAACATTAGGAACCACTTGCTCTACTGTAAGGAAAAACTGCAGGTGTTTTCCTGCTATTGTGGGAATGCTTAACGCTCATAAACTACCTTTATGTGCATGCTTTTCTTTCTACATGGCTTTTCTCCTGAAACAACACACATGCACACAGGCAAGTTTTCTGAATGGGCTTGGTTGTGTGCTGTCTGTTGTGAGTAAGAGAAGCCAAGCGACAAAGAAAATCACATGTAGATGGCTTAGAACACTGGTGTGAACAATTTGTACTTCATGTTTGCAGTATAAACCTTTTATATATTGCACATGGAACAACTCAAGGTACAACAAGTGGATTTGATATATTGTCCACATCTTGCTGTTTGTATTTGTGTTAGCCCAATGAGGAATTGGCGAGCCATCTAGGGCGTTTCTTGCCCTTTGCATGAATGCAGCTGCCAAGGCAACCCTGACTGAATTAAATAAGTACAGAAGATAACATATTGTGACAACAGTTGATTTTTAGTGCAAACTGCATAAAGTTTTTTTTTTTTTGTTTGTTTGTTTTACTTCCAACACCAAACACAAGATGTGATTTCAAATATTAATTGAATTTTGGGGAAAGAAAAATGTTGCTGCCGTAAGGAACTTTATGGCACTTCCACATTGGAATTCAAAATGACCAAACATTTGTCATAGACATCTGCTGAATACATTTGTCATGTAAGCAAACCTTTTAATGACAGACATTTTGAATACAAGTCAACAGACTCAATGTTCTACCTCTCTGACAAATGCTGAAAGTTTCTAAACATCTTCCCCCTGAAACAAGCGCTCTCTAAAGCGTCATGGGTTAACTTGACAACAGAACTTGTCTTCCCCACAGCCGTGCTGCTAGTGTGGCCAAAACTGACATCTCAATATACTGTATAGAGAACTTCATCTAAACTCAAGCCCTCTTTAATCTACAGATCTTGGCATGTTTTGAGCTGCAAATCATCAAAAACCATTCTTCAAAGTATTTCTTCTTACACCACAAGTGAAGCTCCCAGGCTCAGTCCAGTGGTACTGTAGTGGTCTAACACGATTTCCTTGATCTGTTTCCCTAGTTATCGTGGTGCTGTACGTGGGCTTGAGACGGCAAAAGAAAAAGGAAACTCTCATGTCATCCAAAGAGGACATCCGAGACAATGTGATCCATTATGATGATGAAGGAGGAGGGGAAGAGGACACGCATGCGTTTGACATGGGGACCCTACGCAATCCCAAGGTTGTAAAGGAGAACCTGTACCGCAGGGATGTCAAACCAGAGATGAAAAGAGGCCCCAGGCTGCCTTTCTCTCAGGATAGTGCTGACATCCGAGACTTCATCAACCAGCGTCTGACAGAGCATGACATGGACAACTCAGCTCCACCTTACGACTCCTTGGCTACATATGCTTATGAGGGCGATGGCTCTGTTGCAGAGTCTCTTAGCTCCATTGAGTCCCACGTACTAGACCCAGAGGAGGACTTTGATTACCTCAGTGACTGGGGGCCCCGCTTTAAAACGCTAGCAGGGATATTTGGGGAACAGCCAGAAACTCAGTTGGACTCAACAACCACAGAGGACACACATTGATGTTATTCCTGGACTAAACATGTAACATGGTTCTTTTTGGTGACTTCACACTCTGTTTTATCATTATTTTCCTCAAATGTTATCTTTTTTTTTTTTTTTTTTTTTTTCCCAGCTCACAGCTCACCGTTTTCTATTTTATGCGGTACTTTACCATGTTCAGTCCCAAAATTGTAAAAAAAAAAAATAGAAAAAAGAAATGAGGGAACACATGGTAACATGATTAGATGAGCAGCCATTCAATTTTCTTTCAATTGAATGTTGTTTCTTGTCTTACAATTTGTTTCCTCGTGGGAAATACGTATGGAAATGTTGACATTTCCTGGAACATCCTTTGAAGTGCCTCAATATAATTGTTGTTTCACTTGCTCTTTCTCGGCACATATAGTGTTGTTTTTTTGGGGTTTTTTTTTTTTAGAACTCCAGAAGCGTAGTTGATTCAGTCGGTGTGCTGTACTCTGATAGCGGAGGCATCAAGACTAAGTCAGTTCTGTGGGAAGAATGAAGTGGCCCAAGTTTGGCCAAAGATGTTTTGAATGTTATTTATTGTTCTATTTATTTATTGACTGATTGAGTTTGATTGGATGTTTGTGTATTTATCTATTTATCTCTCACTCATCAATCTGTATTTTTTATTTTTGGAAACACACAATGATTTTGTAATTATCAAAGGTCCACATGAAAATGTATGTTTCTGTTAGGTGGGCCCTGTGAATAGACTTGTACTAGAGTTGTAAAAAGATTAATTAGGGCTAAATACGGCAGTTCGGTCATGTAATAAGCACTGTTTTCTTAAATAAAACACACTTGGACAGAAGTTTTCTAAATATGTATTCATTGCTAAGCAAAGTTTATCGATCATCAATTAAGAAATACACAACACTATTTAAGGAAAGGTATTGACTGTAGTGCTCAGGGGCAGTTGAATAGAAAGGGGTGAAAATGTATACCAAACTGTTTGAGACCCACAATACCTTCGATTTAAGGTCATGGGTCAGTTCTTTTTTGGTACAAAAAAACATGAACATGTTGAATGACATTTTAATTTGAACCAAAAGAAAAGAAGTAAACAGCCTACATGAAATTCTCCTATGCAAGGATTACGCCCCACCCATTTCAATATGCCGCATTTGCAAAGGGATGTTTCTAGAGAAAAAGATATTTTATTCATATTTGTACACATTTGCCAACCAAGTTCAATGTTTCTTTTAAAACTAAAACTTCAAGTGCATGTATGCTGTAAAATATAAAGTACAATGATTAACTGCAAGACTATGACATATTTGATTATAACAATTATTTGAATGATCACATTTTTTTAGAAAATGTCTGTTATCAAAATAGAAACTCTTTAATGATTTTGCACAATTTATATACTTTGTAAAATATAAATATAAGAAAATCCTATTTCATGTCTTTTTTAGAGAAGTAACTTATTATATATGGAGTCAAATATACAGATTGCAGTTGCTTTAAAACTCTGTTGGAATAAAAATGATTCATGTACACACCTCCTTCTGAATGAAAATTGTCAAACCGAAAGGATTCTCACAAGGATAGAATTTTCCTTTTTTCGAACCAATCGTGGTATCATGTAAACACTGATACAGAAATTGGTCAAGTTGTGTTCTTACAGCACATGCTCTAACTAGACCTAAAAGCGCAACGAGCGACATTTCCTCAGACATTCACCAGAAAGCAGAAGAAACTTTTATTTTTAATTCAAACACTGTCTTTACAACGTTTCCTCTTTAGTGTTTGCAGTACAAGCACGTGAGTATCAAGCTGCGACTTGAGTACTACAAAATCCACGACAACTATGACAATCATTCTGTAAACCTCTACATTTTCTCTGCACATCAGACAGGACCAATATGCTTAAATGCTAGCACGTGTGCACACCAGAACTAAATAGTTTAATGACCATGTAAACAGCTGTCGTGAAATCTTAAATCAGGAGGATATAAGATTTCAGTAAATGTAAATAATATTGTTGTTTATGGAGGAGGCTTATGCAAGGCAATTTGTCTTCTCTGTACATGTTTGCTATGCTACCATTACATAATGAAAAATCTAATTCCAGGTACTTTTATACCCCAGTAGAAACATATTTAAAAAAAACAAAAAAAACACTGATGTTCCCTTTTAGTCATGGATGCCTATCTTTTTTCTTCTTTTTATCATGATTTTAACATTAGTTTTTAGTTGGGTTTTTTTTAACCCACATAGCACAAAATCAGGCTAAAAAATTAAGATGATTGCTTTCATTTACTCATCACTCATTTTGTTTAGATAATAAATTCTGATGTTACATTTGTGAGAGGCTAGTACAAAAAAGTATGAAAAGTAGAGGTAGAAAAAAAAAACATAATATAAAAGAAATTCACAGGAGTACAGCAAGAAAAAATGCCAATGATAAAACATACATTATTCACTTACTAACAGTCAAAGAACAGAACGATATTGTTTGTGTGGGCAGTAGCAAGTGTGTCTGTGAGGACAGACAAATGTTGAACAGTCTGATGGATGACGGATGGAAGATGGTATATTTACAATTTTTACACTTCAGTGGGCATTAGAAAAGTCACGCAACGCACTACTCACTGAAGAATAAACTAATTTGGTTTAAATTTCATATAGACATACATGTAATTAGCAACTTTACCTTATAAAAAATCAGGATAAGAAAGTGATACTAGTACATTTTATTAGAATATTTCTCTTACATAAATACGACACGATATTTTATAAATACTTTTATAGAATAGATAAAGTAAAAGAACTAAATATGTGGAATCAGTAAAAAGAAACTGAAACAATGTAAAGAAATGGATCTTCATGAACAAACTACAATACAGCTGCTTATAGTAGCATTTTCAAGAGCATGCTATTTGATGGGATAACATACAAGATTATCTTTACATGTTCAGTAAATAGGTGTTATTACTGAATGAAATATTTCATTTTTTGATTATAAATGCAAACCATAAACTAGTTGTATGGTAAAAACCTTACTGTTAACATGGCTGTACACCAGATAATGGGACTCAAGATGCACAAATGGAAAATAAAACAAAAAAAAAAAAAAACAAAGCTTCAAAATCTCACTGACAACAAATACTGAATGTTAAATGACATTAAAGACTAAACAAAGTGTCTCCGTACATGTCTGTTGGAGTAAAATATATATGAGAAAAAAATGTAGTTTCATTTTATAATAATTCATTCATTAGAGGGTTCAAATCTGCCAAAGCTGAAATAAGTCTTTGTTTATCATGAAATGCTTTGAAACAATTTGATGAACGGCACGGCACATGACAAACTCCCACCAAGCTGACTGAAAACTTTCCTAAAAAGAGGAACCATCCATCTGCTTTACAGTAGAGAGGCTCTCCTCAAACAAGTGAACAAATAAATGCTGATAAGAGTGAATAAGTAGGTGTTCCACTGAAAGCATTCAAGAATCACAGTTCACACAGAGGCTTCAGTAAGGTACCAAACTGGACAATTTCTCCAGTCTCTGAATAGAGTGGCTGGGGCCTTTCTTGCTATGGTCTGGTGATGCCCTATTGGAAGGGCTGGATGAAAGCCAAAGAAGTGACATACAATCCAGAGCTTTTACCAGAGGATTTGAAGTGATTCCTCTTTCTGTCTCTCTCTGTTGTGTCCAACAGGTATCCTAGGCAGAGCCTCAGTAAATGTGTAGTGATGTGTTTAAATGAGCATTAAGTGATCTATGATCCTTGCAGGCAGCAGGTGTTGCAAGGGCAGTGATATACGTTAACATCTACACCCTCTCTTTCCCCTCTGTGTGATGTTGGTGTGTAACTTAACACCAGTATGACAATAATTGTATGTCATTGGACATTCAGTCATATTGCTGCACTTCACTCTTTATCATCTTGCTTCAGATGTAGTAGGTTACAGCATATTAATAATCTCAAAATTGTCAGCTCTTTTGTGAGGATTTGAATTTTTTATCTGTTAATGCCATTACCAGCAGAACTGCCTCCAGTTTTTGGCCATGCTTGTGATCATTATGTAAAATACAGCTGGTCAAAATTTCTGCTGCTGCGAATAAAAGCCATGTGGGTAAAAAAAAAAAAGACTTAATTTCTAATGACTCCAACTCCAGTATGATGATGCTTTTTAAAGCAAAACTTTGACCATCCTACATGGCAAGCAGTTATTAACACCTCCTAAAGCAAGTATACACAATATGGGAACTATTTTTGTAGTAAGGTAAGAGGCTTTCACTTCTTGGTTGGGGGGCTTTTTGGACATTCTTCCTGTAAAAGGATTTAAGTTCTATCCGATTCTTGGGCCATCTTGTATGCTTTGCTCTTTGAAGCTCTACAAAAGTCAAGATATTGTGAAAATCTATGTGGTTTTAGGATATTTTCCCTCTTCCCGGAGTGTTTTTTTTTCCCCATCCTCACCCTCAGCTTTTTTCTTATATTTTCTCTTTTTTTTCCTATTAATTTATCCAGAGTTAATTCGGGTTTCCCCATATAACCTTTGCAATTTTTATCTCTGTGTGTCAACTGATTAAAAACAGAGCATTGTGGATAGTGTCAGTATGAGTTATTGATGATTTACATATTGTTATATCCTGTTGTAATTCAGTGAGTAACTACTGGGTTCCACGCCATCATTCTTCAATTCAATTCAATTTAATTTAATTTCATTTAATTTCATTTAATTTCGTTCAGTTCAGTTCTGTTCTGTTCTGTTCTGTTCTATTCAATTCAACTTTATTTGTATAGCGCCACTTAACAATGTTTTCACAGGGCACTTTACATACACATCATTTCAAACCAATTCATACAAAGCCTATAATAGAAATAGAATACCATTATGCTATTGCCGTATGCAAAAAGTAGAGTCAGACACAACAGTTGTAGTTTACCTTCAGAAGAATGACTGAACATATTTTCCCTAGTCTGTTTATAACATTTGTGAGCACATTTAACACCCATTTCAAGCAGTGCAAGTCATATGAATGGCTTAGTGTGATGCTGACCAGATCTACTGCTCGTCTATAGGAACAAAAAAAAAGCAAAAACAGTAAATCTTTCTATTTACGCGTTCTCACTGAGGTTCCACTATAATAAAGACTGACCCAAACACACAGGGTGGAGGGCGAGTGGGCCGTTCCAAATATTGAGTCTGCAACCCACCACACTTAGGATTAAATTAGAAGCTGATGCAACAACAAACTGGAGGAAAAAACAAATTTGAGTTCCATTTGTGTTCTACACATTGACAGAAAATGACAAAAGAATTAGGAAAACACTACAAAACCCAGCTAATCTCACACTATGCTGACATTTGATTTGATGTAACCGCAATTAGCAGCACGCATTTGTTTGTTTGACTGGAAATGTCAAATGATAACGGGGTTAAAAGACTTGTAGAATCACTGAAAGGTATTTGAAGAATAAAGCAGCTCCTGTCGCTGTATGTTAACATCATATAAAATGCTTTTGTTGTTAAAGTGCTAAATTTCCCAAATGCAACTTTTGATTGTTGTTTGGCAGCTTTCATAGTTCTACTTACGTCTTTATGTGTTACATTTTTCACATCAATGACAGGGACAAAATAATTTAAAATTATTACAATACATGAAATTAAACTGCATTTTACCTCATTAAGATCACATTCACAGCAGTGTACATCCCATAAAACTAGGTTTTCCAAAGCATAAAGCCCAGTAGATACATAAGGAGCATGAAATATTAAAAAAAAAAACAAAAAAAAAAAACAAAAAAAAAAAAAACAATCTGCACTTTTAGTAACTTCCATTCGTGTTGCATTATCAGGTTTTTTTCCCCTATAAAGTCAGTAATCTAGTGTGTTTCTCAGGGTAGTTTAATTTGGTATGATCCCAGTTAGCTGTTTTTATTTCAGCCTTGTGACTTCCAGATACTTAACAGGTGGACAAACTGAGCTGCTGTGAGCTAAATTAGCACCATTTACAACTGTCTTAATCTATTTTGCTCTCCATTTTGTTTTCTTTTTTTCTTATTGGCAGACAGATAGCTTCTCTTCATTTGAGCATACCGTTGATTAGCAGTTTGTTTACTTAACAGGCAAAACTACTCTCTGCAAGAGCGAGAGGTGCAGATGGTCCCCTGTAGGAAATTCTCCACTGGCTGACCGCTGTCATTGCAAACTATCAATAAAGTTGTGACACTGGTTGGCCCCGGGACCACATTTGAGTTTGTGGAAACCTTTTGATCAGAAGATCTTTTGGTAGCACTTTACATTATAGATTGGTAATTATATGGTAATTGTCTGGTAATTTGATGGAAACAAAGAAGAAATTACTCGGTCATTAAAGATAATACGCAGTAATTACTAGTGGAAATAACCAGGTAATATCCCAGTAGTTTCTACATAATAACCAGGAATCAGGACTGTAAAGTAAAGCATGACTTGATTTAGTTTTATTACATAGTAATATTACATTACAGCAGACATCCTTATTTAAAAACAATAACCAGGAAACAACATCAGTAGTTTCTACATAATAACCAGGAATCAGGGCTGTAAAGTAAAGCATGACTTGTTTTGTGTTATTACATGGTAATATTACATTACAGCAGAAATCCTTATTTAAAAACATTAACCAGGAAACAACATCAGTAGTTTCTGTATAATAACCAGGATTTTAAAAAACTTGAACTTGTATTCTTGTGACAGGATGAACAAGTAAGTCTGATGATCTACTTGTTAATGTATCTGCATAGCTGTCTCAATGTGGGGTTTGGCCTCCAATGGTCACTCTTAGTGGTACTTGCAGTCTAAAATATCTTTGTATCAAGTAGCAGTCCTCCATCATTCAGTGTGCGAGCAAACTTGAACTTCAAACAGTTCTGCAACCCTCAGCGTCTTCTCATCCGAGCTGCAACAAGTTGCCCTCCAACAAACTACAATAGAAAGAAGGACAAAAACAAGGTTTACATAACTGCCAGCTATCTGAACAATAGTCTTGCTGTCATAAAGATTACATTAAAAATGGACAACACTTATTCAGGTGTAACACCAGTCCCATCTAACTCTGAGGTATTGGCAATTTACAGATGATGACACTGTTGGAAGAGTCCCGGTCGCTTGGTTTGTGTTTATGTCTTTCACATTTTCCATAATGACTGATGGTTTGAAGTGTATGTATTTAAATAAAAGTTAGTGTTTCCACTCAATGGATACATTTTTCAAAGAAAAATTGGTATAACATTGCATGTTATACCCATGTTTAAATGGGCTTTCTCTGGCTTCTTCCAACCATCCAAAGACATGCAAGTTAAGTTAATTGATAACTCAAAATTGTCCCTAGGAGTAAATGTGGGTGTATATGGTTGTTTGTCTCTGGGTCTGTCTTCATGTGTTGGCCTTACAATAGACTGAAGACTTGTCTAAGGTCTACCCTGCCTCTCGCCTGCTAATTGCTGGGATAGGCTCCAGCTTCCCCAAGACCCAGAAATGGACTAAGCTGTTAGAAAAAAAAATTTAACAATCAAATATTTTCACATTATTGTCAAAGATGTTACCCTCCTATTGCTTTGGATAACTTGCACCTTATTACCTATTTAACATCAGTTCAAGTGTCTCATCAACATGATGTTTCTAGTGTTACTACTAAGATATTACCTAAATATTTCTACTAGTGATTATGGTGTTTTACCTGTAATTACTGAGTAATTTCTTTTTTGTTTCCATGAAATACCGCACTATTACATATAGTCTATCCTGTGTTGTTACTGGGATATTACCTGGTTGTTTCCACTAGTAATTACTGCGTATTATCTGCAATTACCGAGTAATTTCTTCTTTGTTTTTATAAAATTACCACACAATTACCATATAATTACCGATGTAATTGTAAAGTGCTACCGATCTTTTTTCTTTAAACCCATGCCCATAATGGCAATTGGATAATATTGCTTTGATCCTGACGTCTTCTATCTTTAATTAACGTTATGTTTTGTTTTTTTGCTGATGCTGGTTTCAAGTAAGTACCTTTTTTTTTCCATTCAGTCATTGGGTACAGTTACATGGTGTGTTTTTTTTATTCGGAATTAATAATTCAGAATTAAATAATTTGGAATTAACTTAAATCTCTTACGAGTTTACATGTAGATAATAATTCCGAATGAACGTTTACATGAAACACGTCCTCACTTAATTCCTCTTTAGAGCAGCGGGTTGGCAAGGGTTCTGGTTGGACAGAGGGAGCACGTGACGTATGATGTATACCGGAAATAAACAAAGTTGGCTCCCTACTTCTTCGCTTTTCGGTCGTAACTTGTTAAAACTACAAAGTACCAGTTTCGCCGCTATTTTTATTATAATTTTGAAGTACCAGTTCAGAAGGAGCATACTACTTCACTTTTTGCAGCAACTGAGGAGAATAAGAAAGATAGACCACCGAACACGGGAGGCAAAACAATGCGCATCATCAGGACAGGACAAGGTAACGAGCATGCTCAGTACGACCGGAATTAACTTAGAGCAGAATTAAGGTTTATATGACAGAGGAATTAACTAGATCAGAACTAAAATGTGAATAAACCAGCCACTTACATCAGAATAAAGTTTAATATCGAATAAAAATTAGCATTAGGAATTAAGTGTTTACATGGTCGTTTTTCATCAGTTTAAAGATGAATTAACTATTATACGGCATTAAACAGGAATTAAAACTCCCTTGTAAATGCACGATTGTTTTTTTTTTTTTTTTTTTTTTTTGCTTTCACCCAATTTTAACACTGCAAGTAAATAGGTTTGGTTGGGTTTTACCAAAAAAAAAAAAAAAAAAATGTTTAAGTAAAAAAAACCCAGATATTTTTGTTTTACGATCATCTCTCAATTTCCCAAGAGACTCGGCTGAAATACTCCACATAATTATTTGCCTGACAAAATATAAGAAAGATTGCTTTTGAATCAAGGCCATTAATTTCGTACTTCTTAAAATAGCAGAAAACAATTTAAAGCTGATTGCATGGCAGCTCCACACCACCTATGGCTCACCTTTTGTTGCGGAAATAGTCTGTGTTGATAGACAATACAGAAACATTAGCATTAACAAGGGGGCAGGGGAGGGAGTGGGAGTGAGAGTGAGGTTTCCATCCTGTGCATGAAAATGAGGGAACTAGCACAATATATGCAAAAACTCAGTTCAGAGAAACTAATACCTTCAGCTAAATATAAAAACAACAAGAAAAGAGTGATGGCATTGACAGTGCATTGGATTGGTTTCAACTTTTAACGCCCTTGTCATCAACACTGTCCTGTCTTATTGCTCAGCTTCTCCTCCATGCTGTTAACTGCCAGTCCTGCACTGCAAGCAAAGTCTATAAAATAAAAATCCCATCTTCATTTTAAGTCACTTATCAATAATTGAATCAGAATGACAATTTGACTTTGAAATGCAGGGAATCACAATAATTTACTGTGCAGTCAAGCACTGGAAGCTTTGTTTGGTTGAGAACCAAGGTGTTTACACCATTCAGTTACTGAGTCATGCAAGCCAAGCTGTCATGATTCAATAACAACAAGTTGTCAAGTCGCCTTTTGAATTAAGTCCTCTATTGTTGTCGACGCTGCACAATTTACTTATGCTACAATAAAGCAACACATGTATCACTGAGACTGTTCTGTTAATACTTTGCACTTTGCCATGGCATTATGCCTCAGTTTCTAACAAAAACCTTAATGGCACCACACTTCCAGGTTAGGGATTATAGCGCTGATACATAATAATGCTTTGATTAACACCATTAATTTTGTGCTATTCTGCACGGAAGGCATTTTCTGAGAGTGTATCACAAATGGAAATGAAGCTACCACTGCTGCTGCAGAGTGCTCTCTGCGCTGCCGTGTGTCTTTGAAGGAATGTGCTGATATTAATGTGTGAAGCTGCAGTTCTTTTCAGTCCCCAACCTTTGTTAACCCTTTTAATCTTAAAGCTGGAGCAGTTACTAACCTTGACGTAGACGTGTGTTAGCAAGTGCAGCAGCTATTATTGCACTCATCGAACATTTGTATAAAGCAATTAAGACATGAACTGAAAGGAAAACTTCTAAATCTATGCGAGAAAATAAAACTAAGAAAAAAGCTTAAAACACTGACTCTTAGCTGAACCTGTTGGAGGAGTGTACAGTAGATTGATGGGTTTGATAAGAAGGACACAGGTGTCTAATTGTATTGTACTATATGGGTATCTAACTCCATTTATTTCAAGGAGGGTGAAAATTGCCCTTATTTTCACAGTGATGTATCGAATTTTGCACCACCAAAGACACCGCAAAGTCGAGGCACAAGTGATGCTCATTTATTTGGAAATCACTTAAGAAGCTTAAGAACACTGGCCTATCGGTGGTGTTACACAAAAAGCAGTGTTAAAAGGGAATGGATTGAAAAGTCAGCCTGAGAATAAAAAAAAGCATGGTATCATTCCTTTGAAGGTATTACATAAAAAATAAAGCTGCAAAAAAACTTTTTTAATCCAGCCTCATATTATGAAACTATGAATAAAAGAAACAAAATTATCTCCCTGAATGAAGTGTGTCTGTTTTCTAACTTGTTACTGTTCTACCAAGGCTGTCGAATCACAAACAAGTGATGGAAAATCCCCTTTACCCCTCTTTAATACATTCTTATACTCAGCAGGAATGGCAATCAAAGTGAAACAGTCTGTTTTGGACAGCGTTGCTGGTAGAGTTCACAAGATAGAATATAAAATATCTTGGAAAAAAATACATGGTTTGTAAAGTGAAATAGATTGCCTTTCTTATGCAGGCAACTGCAGTCAATAAGTATGTTTAAACCTCTGGTGGTAGTGATGGCAACTGCAAGTCATATAGAAACATGGTGTCCAGTAGAGCGGTAGTGGCATCATATGAATAATGTATTTCAGTGCTAACTATGAGCGTCTTCTTAAGTAGTTTTAACTTTTAACCCCGAAGCATGTAATGATTTTTTCGGATCCTACCAAAGAGAGACACAGACCCGTTAATAAAGTGTACTTGAGTAACTGATTAAATATGGTATGGTAGTAAAAGAGCAAGTATTAAACTTTTGTCTCATGTTTGCAAATGATTGCAAAGCAGAAGCATATTTACACCATACATCCTGCTCCTTTAAACACACTGTAACAGTGTCTTTATGGACTTCCTGAGAAGAAAATTAGACAACTGCAATTAATTCAGATCTCTGCTTCTGGAATCCTCTCTAAAATCAACAAAGTATAAACCACATCTATCCAGTTCTGAGGTCTTTACACTGACTGCCTGTTCTGCTTCTGGTCTGAAAGGCCCTGAATGGTATAGGACCAAAGTACATCAGAGACGTCTTATCCCATTATGAAGCTATCAGACCCCTCAAGTCATCTGGATCTGGTTTATATTAGTTCCCAGAGTCAGAACAACACATGATGAAGCTGCATTCAGCTTTCTATGTTCCACATGTTTGGAACAAACTCCCACAGAGCCTCAGATCAGCTGAAACTCTCAGCTTTAACGTCCCGGTTAAATATGCACCTGTTCTCAGCTGCATGTCCGTTGTTTTTATTCAAATCTTTAAGTTTACTTTCATTCCACCTCTGGCTAGGTTTCTTTTAGGCTGGAATTGATTGTGATTTTATTAGACCTATGTAATGTTATTTCCTTTTCCTTTTTTTTAAATTTTTTAAATTTTTTTATTTTTAAACTATGCTTCTTATTCTCTAATGTTTTATTTTCTAATGTGTCTTTTTTTATTTTCTAATGTGTCTCAATAAATACACTTTGAACCATCCTGTTGTTGGATTGTGTTATATAAATAAACTTGACTTGCCTTGTATTTTCGTTGAGCCTCCATACATATTGTTATAGGTTATTATTATTGTTATATAGGTTATTTTTATTGAATTGCACACAGTCTGTTTGGTTGGTTTGACAGAATAGCTTACAAATCCATCCATCCATCCATCCATCCATTCATCCATCCATTCATCCATTTTTGTAAAATATTCCAGTCACATTTTCATCAACAACAATAAGATATTCTCAAACCTCCCAATAACTATACTCTTTCCAGTGTGTTGTGTGTCTGTGTTGTGTACCTAGAATATGGTGGGGCAGTTTAGAACAGATACCTTGGCAGTCTTATTCCTGGCTTTTAAAACTGACAATGTGGTTATTAGTTGGCATTCAATATCTAGATGTCTGCTTTATATCTGTTTAAGTCTACTTTAGTGGTGACTGAAACCATAAATAATTCAGATGGCTCTGGATATAAGTGTTCTTGGTAATAAATGGTTAGACTGCAAATAGGTGGATTAAATATTAAATGCCAAGATGACTCAGCACACAGCTTGTGACTCAGTCCAACTTAAAATTGATATCTTGCTTTAAAGGAAATATTCAGTCAGAAATCCCGACATTCATATCTCGGTTATTTTTGTGTGATATCTTTTGGAGATATCAGCACCAGAAATATCTGCTTTTCTTTAATGTAATGAAACTGGATACCTCTCAGCTTGTGATGCTTTAAAGAAAAGAAATGAAAGAAAATTAAAAATGAATCTAAAACTCAACACTTTTAGTTCAGAAACCTTGACTTGGTTACTCAAGAATGGGAGCTTCAGCTTGCAAAAAAAAAACAAACACACAATTTAATAACACTTGCATGTTATGAAGAAGAAAATAACCCTCTGTACCAAGTCTTTTTATACACTTCGTGATGCTCTGAAGCAGGAAAGATAATTACAACAGAGAATCCCTAAATAGTTGTTTTCACTTACTACCATGTCTTTAAATAAAGAGCCCCTTCGTTTCTTTCACCACTGACTGAGTTGAGGGCAATATGCTCCGTGCGCTGCTCAGACTTAACATGCAAAGTACTCATGGCTTGAATTCATCTCTTCTAATTCATTCAGTCGGCTGCTTTTGTGCTTCACAAACACAAACAGACATAGGCCATTTCCTTTGTGTTATCTGCCCCAAGGGACTGTGTGTTTGCTATTCTCAAAGCCAATACAAAAGCAGGTTAAGCTGCCCGAAAAGATATAAATGTGCATGTCATTACCAAGCCAAGTACTTTAAAGTTGCAACCCGACATTGTGTGTAAGAAAGGGAAATTTGGCCATAAAATAAGTCCCTGCTATTATTCTGGAGTTTATTTAATTGTAATAATTAAAATGAATGAATTTGTACTTTCCTTTTGTTCATTTTGAAGAAGGGAACAATGCTGATTTGCCTTTGAGAAGGCCTGATTTGCTTGATAAAATGAAGAATTAAGCTGTAAGTGTGAGCATTTTAAATGACCAAACCTGTTCCTACTTTTGTTGTCTGTCATATTGAGCTTCTCAAAATTTAGGCACGATTAATTAAAAGTGCCGTCTCCATACATTTCCTTTAAATGCAGAGATTCTGGTATTAGAGTGCCAAACACCCAGTTTGCATTGATGTGCCAGAGCTTAAAATGTGTTGAATTTCGCCGAGCATCCTTGCCAGAAGCTTTTCCTTTTTCTGCAACACTGATACAGTAAATACGTGGAAGAGCTAGACTCCTTAAACAGATTTGTCCACAGATCTGTGAAATTAAACAGATTACTGATTAACACTAGAAAGTGTTCAGAGAGACATCTTTGTCAAGGTTGTACAACCTCGTAGGTCTGTTGTTTCCATAAAGCCGCGAGGGTAAATTTAGAGTGTGAATGAATAACTTCTCCAACAACATTTGAGACTAGTATGTGATGCTACTGTTTAATTCATGGTTGATGATGAGTGAAGATTTGATTTGTTTGACTGTGGGTGATATTATTTTCTCTAGACATACTAAAAATGGGTTTCCCTGCATTATTATGCTTTCTGGCAAGTTTTATATTATGCTATTTATGATTTACTTGTTTGGTTTGTTTACTTTTTATTCTTCAGTATTCAAAAATATACACATTCTTTTATTCTGTTGCCCGGAAGCACCACCCCCTTGCCCTTTATCCTCTTTGTGCTGTTCATGGACAGGATGTTAGACTGGGTTGTGTCTGATGTGCGAACCTCAGGGTTGCATTTTTGCTTGTTAAGCATCATCTAGTTCTGCTCACCTCTTGAAGCCATAACCTTCAGTGTTCAGCTGAGTGCTGGTATAAAAATCAGACCCTCCATATCCAAGGCTGTACTTGCTCGGAGTCAGGAGTCAGGGTTGGGTGTTAGTCTCAAGTGGAGGACTTTGATTAGCTTCTGACTGTTTATAAATGATGATAAGTTAGAACAAGGAGTAGATTGGCAGATTGGGGCTGCATCAGCATTTGGAGTTGAGCCAAAAAGCCCACCTTTCTATTTGGTGGTCCATCTTTGCTCCAACTTTCACCTATGCTCACAGAGTTGAGGGTAAGTAAAGGGATACAGCTTCTACACAGTCAGCCGAGGCGTTCCTGCATTTGATGAGGTTGCCTCCCAGTCACCTCCCAGTAGAGTTTTTTTGTGCTTGTTCAACTGGGAAGAAATCCTAGAACACTTTGAAAGGGTCATGTGTTGCTTCTGGCTTGGTAATGTCTCTGAATGCCTCAGGAGGAGCTGGGAGTGTCTCTGGAGAAAGAGATGATGGGATGTCCTTCATGAACCTGTTGCTTCTTTGACCCAAGCTCAGACAAATGGGAGAATATAGATGGGTAGTGTTTTATTTAGTGTTATTGGGGTTTCCAAAAAAGATGTTTTGTTATGTTATGCTTGATAAATTGTTATCTTTTTTGTTTCATTTTCACATTTCTTCCTTTGGTAAAATTTGTTGTGTTTTTGTAGTGTTGCATTTTTGTTGGAGAATCTTCCAGTGGGCGACAGACACTTAGATCACTAAGAAGGTACCTTAGTTTTACTTACTGCAAGGAGTTCACACAAGTCAGCAGACCAAGTGACCCCACCCCATGGACAAGGTGGCCAACATTCAACGTAGAATGACACCCTTATATAATTTCCTTCCCATAACCTAATCTGAGAACATTTGCTTACATCGGAGTTTTATTTCCTTTTTAATTCCGAATAAAAGTTAATTCTGTTTAAAACTGATGAAAATGACCATGTAAACACTTAATTCCTAATGCAAATTTATATTCAGGATTAAACTTAATTCCGATGTAAGTGACTGGTTTATTCGCATTTTAGTTCTAAACTATTTAATTCCTCTGTCATGTAAAGCTTGAATCTGCTCTGAGTTCATTCCGGTCATTCTGCGCATGCTCGTTACCTTGTCCTTTCCTGATGATGCGCGTTGTTTTGCCTCCTGTGTTTGTTGGTTTATATTTCTTCTCCTTCTCAGTTGCTGCAAAAAGTGAAGTAGTTTGTTCGTGTTAAGCTGGTACTTCAAAATTATGATAACAATAGCAGCAAAAATTATACTCATTATGTAGTTTTTAAAGGTTGCAACTGAAAAGACGAGAAGCAGGGAGCTAACTTTGTCTATTTCCGGTATACGTCATGCGTCACGTGCAACTTCTGTCCAATCAGAACCCTTCCCAACCCACTGCTCTAAAGAGGAATTAAGCGAGGATTTTGCAGCTTCCGGTTGCAGCACGCATCAAATTCAAAGCCTTGCTTCTGGCTTACAAAACAATAACTCAAACTGCTCCCGTCTACCTTCACGCCCTAATCCAGGCCTACACTCCCTCTCGACAGCTGCGTTCCACCAGTGAAAGACGCCTCATGTTACTGCCACAACGTGGGACTAAATCACTAGCCAGACTCTTTTCTTCTGTTGTGCCACGATGGTGGAATGATCTCCCAAACTCTGTCCGCTCTGCAGAGTCCCTGTCTACTTTTAAGAGCAAGCTGAAGACTCAGCTCTTCAAGGAGCACTTCAACACTTAGTACAGCTGTATTTAGTGGAAAGTTGGAGAACTTAGCCCAGTTCTTAGCAACAAACTTTATGATATTAATTCTTTGTATTTTAACATAGGTGACATTATATGGTGGGAAGGGAGTAAACAAAAAAAAAAAAAAAAAGAAAGCCTATAGCACTTCATGCAAAGATCTGCATCCAAGTGGACAGTCCACTAGCATCTTCCTACGATGTCCTCTGCTGTTTAATTTTGTACTTGTGTTGTTCTCACTCATATGTAAGTCGCTTTGGATAAAAGCGTCTGCTAAATGACTGTAGAATAGAATAGGATGTGTTTTATGTAAACCTTCACTCAGAATTATTATTTTCATGTAAACTCATGGGAGAATTCATTAATTCTGAATTATTTAACTCCGATAAGTAAAAAACATCATGTAACCGTTGCCATTGCCATCACAGTTCTTGGTGTAGAGTGATGTTTACAACACATTTCTCCACCAAGGGGGTTTTAATGTCCTCTGTAGATATTTGCATTCCAAAGACACTTTGAAGTAGGGGATAAGAACTTTGGCAACCAAATTTCTGACCAACTGTCCTCTACTGAGGCTCACTATATCATCATAACAAGCTTTTTCCATCAATTTTTTTAGATTTTTTTTTTCTTTGCTTTAAGAAAAATGTGTTGATTAGCTGCAAGGTGACAGATTTCTTCCTTTGCTTAATTCATTCCCTTTCTTCTTCTTCACTTTTCCATGTTCAAGACGTTGTCACATTACCATGGTAACTGCAGCTGTTAAGCTAAACTTACTGGCTGGCAGCTTTTCAACAAACCCTGATTGATTGTCATTTTACCAAGACTTTAAAGCAAAACTGTGAATGTTTCCAAATTTAAAAGTCAGCGCTCCTGACTAGTTTTGATGGTCTTTGCAGTGTCCTGAGGCTGAAAAACCACACTGTATAATGTTTCCTATCTGAGGCATCATGTAACAGCTGTGCTTTGTTTTACAGCACCACATCACACACTAGGAAATGGATAGCAACACACTGGTGGTGTGACGGGTTAAGCAAAGAACACAAGAGGACGTTATCAGAACAAATTAAGGAAAGAAAAGAGAGAAAGTAACTGCAAAAACATAAGATTAGTTAAAATGGGACTGACTTTTCCCGGATTGAGAGACCTCAGTGAAGAAACAGGATGTAAAACGGATGCTGACTTATTGGTGAGGGAAAAAAAAAATCACTAAATCCTGAAGTGTTATGTATATTATAATGCAAGGCAATAACATGACAAATTTGAATAAAGGGAAAATAAAATAATTTTTCAGTGAACTCAACTATTTGAGAAAAAGTTTCCCAACTGGTGCTTTTTTTTTTTTTGTATCATTATCATTATTTGACATGCATTCATATTTTCAATTTATTTGAATTAAAAATCGAAGTGCTGCTCCTTGGCAACACAGTTGTTATGGTTGAATTGTAATCATAAAAGTTTTATTGATGATGCATTGTGGGCACAGCACACAGTGATGCTATGCAGAGTTCACTAAACTAACTCTGGTCGTCTACGTGGGAACAAGAATCTTTACCATCACATGCTTTTTAGCACAGTCTGGGGAATAGACTCATAGCTTTATCATGTTTTGTCTGATGTTTTATTCCTGAGGGCCAAAAAACAGACCAAACGCATATTTGGATTCAGTTTTGAGACGAGCTGGGTGGGCTTTTGGAAAACATTTATAAGTGAGGTCATCCCAAAGTCCACAAAGGTGTTAGAAAAAAGAAGACAAAAAACAGACAGAAGACTGCGTGGATTAATAGAGATTTATTTCACAGTAATGCAATAGTAAAATTCAGGCAGACATTATGACTTTACCAAAGGTGTGATTTTTTTTTTCAACAATCATATTTTTTAATGAAAACATCAGATGTGATTCAATACAATGTAGAAAGGAGCAGAGTAGTTAGTGCCAGGGAGCAAGTTTAATTCAAACTAACGATGCACGCTTCCTTGGTGATGAAACAAGTTAACCTCCATGCAGTCAGCAGAATCTCTCTCTGACTCAAAAAAAAAAATTACTCTTACTCTCCCATTTCTGAGAGCACTTTCCCCACTAATGTACTTATTCCTTCTCCTTGAGAAAAAGAAAAGAAGCTGCCATTTGCAATGCACTTATGTGTTACCTCATGCACCTGCAGCCTTGTGCCACTGATGGGAAGTGGAAGTGAGTGTTGAGGCACTTATTTTCAAGGGCCTCTCAATCTGCTGTGCCTTCAATGGGACCACATTTGTGCATTGCTTTAGAGAAAAGGTTTGGTAAATGTGTTGCTGATGTAACTATAGAAATACTTCACACTGAAAACATGCAGCTAATTTGTCATCATAATTGCATCATTGCGTTATGTAAATGTGTTGGTTCAGCTGTTGTGCTTTTGACTTGACAAAACTGTCTTTCTACTCTTCTAATCTTTATGCCATGATATTATTTAACTTGTAGAATTGAACTCAACTCCTATCAGTCATCTACTTTATGGCCTGACCGCTCATCTGAAAATGAGAATTTTAGATGTTCTGTTTGACCACTTTAAGTTCTCATACCCTTTCTAAACAGATGAGGTATATCTCAAAATCAAAACAGACTGATGACAACATCAGAAATGTACATAATTGTTCTTGTAAAACCTTTTTAGTATAATACACTTCTTTACTTGTCTGAAACAAAAATGTATATATATTTTTTTTTAAAAAGAACTGCCTTGATATTTTCATTTCTTAGAGTTAACTCTTAGGGCCCTACAAGATCAAACATCTTTAGACATTAATATATGAAGGTATATAATATTATGGGATAAGAGGGCACTCCCATTAACCCAGTTTATCACTGATGGACATTCAGGTTTTTTTTTGTTTTTTTTTTTTGACTAAAATCAATCAAACCAAGTAGAAAATGGAAGACATGGTGGAAAAAGGTTGGATCGCATTAAGAGTAACTGAACAACATCTCCTAATTAGCAAGATAAGAATGTGCTAAAATCTGATTCACCACAATGGATAACCTGTTTAATTATTGTACTCCTAAATGCATCAATCCACTGCATGCATTTTCTTTTCATCATGTTTATGTATGAATGTGTAATATTTGGCAATGAAGATTAGAAATTTAAAAATATGTTTTTTTAAGCCTGACCCTGGAGTTTGTGCACATAGGATTAGAATTCCAGGTATGTGCAAAATATACCCGCGAAAAAATAAGAATAAATTATTACACCAAAAACAAGCCATCATGGTATCTCAACTTCCCATTCTCCATGTCATATTTACTGTCAAACTTTTCAGCTCTATTGCTAATAAGAGACTGATTGTGGTGTTTACCCGCTGATTTACTACTCCACTTCCTGGATGCTCAGATGGATGCACTTTATTTTATTTTACATTGTATTGATTGTGTTTATTCCTTTTAAAAGCAGCACTATTTTGACAGGTTCAGTTAGGGTTTTGTAGCACGCTACTTGTCTTTTTGACCTTTACTTTTTTTCTAATGTCTTTTTCTTGACTTCATGTTAAAATTTCTCTTCATAAAATGCATGTGCATAAAATGCAAACTTTGTCGGTTTCTATTTTTATTATTATTTCTGAGAAAAGGTCTCTGAATATGAATGTCACTCACTCGGTTATCAACCTTACAAAGATGTATTCCAATTTGTTCTAAAAAACACACAAGAACTCCAGTGTTGACACTTAACTTTACATGATAAAATGGGCCGATATAGACCCATAACCCCGTAATTCCATTATGTTTAACTGTAGCAAGGCAGAAGCTGAAGCAGAAGAAGTTACTGCTGTAACTTTTTTCTCTTTTCTGTGTGGAAAATGAGGACAGCTAAACTGCAAGTGGTTAAAAAAAAAGAGTGCAAAACTCTGCCTGGTAAAGGTGGATTAGTTTAGTGATACAGCTCTGATTATCTTTAAGCAAACTGCCACCTAGAGCTGGCATGTGCAGTTTAAGGGGTTGCAGCAAGCCTAACTTATCAACCAAGAATGAACTGCAAAATTGGCCCCCAAGTATGAAATAAGTGAAGAGAATTCCCTAACATCCATCTTATTTCATAGTTACTGATATATAGGCTTGATTGTATTAAATACTCCTATTCATGCTGCAGCCAAACTATTATTCAGGTAGGTTATTAAAAGTAGTCAACAGGCTATTGCATCCTATTTGTAAGAGACAATTGATCGGCATATAATGCACAAATAAGTCACTTAGATTCTGATACTGACATAATGCAGCTTATCAATTATAAGGAAGTTAAATTGTTTTGTATCATTAATCTAATTGGACAGATGGCTTTGGTTGCTTGTATGAAATGAAAATACTTCTGCATGTGGTTCTATAACTATTTGAAAATACAAAACATTGAAATTACTGCATCACAAAATTAACAGATTTGTTAAAGTCAAGTAATGTTTTTGTATTCAACTGGAATTGTGTGCTGCTGAATTTTCCTAAAGCTTCCCTTGAAAATGAGCCTTGAACAGACAGTTTATTATGACTGTGATTCCACCTGATGTCATTTAAATATCACCACATCTTCATCCATCAAGCTCTTTGGGAGAGTACATGTTGCTATTAATGTGAGTAACTGGAAGAGCTGAACAGAAGATAGCAGTAACTTAAACTAACTGAAATATTTAATTAAATTATTCCACTGATAAATTAAGATTCCGTTTAAAATAGTTATGAAGAAAGCATGGCAATTTAACTAAACTGGTTGGGGGATTGAGTGGACATCAGAGAGAGTTCAACAAACACCATAACATTAGGTCAGACCTGCGGAGAAAGAGAAGCAGCAAATGAGCTGATCACAACATATGTATAGAGAGCAAAGGGTAAAGAAAGGAGAGGCACTCAGTTGGAGGTTCCCCCGGAGCCGAAACCCAAAATAGCTGAAACAAAAATGCTAATGATGCAAAGAATCTCAACAAGTCAGAGCAACATAAATACATATAAAATCATTATAAAAATCAAGATTTGCAGAATGAGGACAGGGGGCAAAAAAAAGGATTGGAGGGAAAGCATGGATGAACAAAGGTTGATGACACAGGGAGGAGAAAAGAGTCAAAACACTGCAAAAAAGGAGGAAATACTTTAAAATGAAAATAAAGCTGGAACTATAGCTAAGGAAGGGGCAGAGGGGCTGCAGTTTTATAATAAAGCTGACTGAAATACAGAACATAGATAATGAGGGAAATAGTATTTAAAACAACGATACTTATCATACAAAGCAAAGAAAAAAAAATACAACAATAAAAAACAACAAATTCCGATGTGTCACACCGTTCCTGTGGGTGCAGACTGAATAAAATCACCGACTGAAGGCACTGGGGAAAAAAAAAAAAAAAAACGTAGAAGGAAATTAAAAGTTGCAACGTTGGGCTTAAAAGTGTGTTTCCAACCATCTGCAAAGAAAACCAATAAAAGTGATGTCATAGAAATCATTTCATATCTATTCTCACGAGGAACAGATAAGTCCTGGTGAAACATACCTGAAAGTACAAAATAAAAGTGTGTTTGGAAGCTAAACTTACATGAGCAAGGCACAACTTACAAAACATGGCATGCAGATTGCTTAAGTTAGTAATAATAACAAATATATAAAAAAAAACAAAAATAAATATATATATATATATATATATATATATATATATATATATATATATATATATATATATATATGTGTGTGTGTGTGTGTGTGTGTGTTATTGTTTATTTAACTGCAAAACATGGCAAACAGGACAAGTAACAAGGTATAAACACTTGATAACAGAATAAACACAGAGGTGCAGATTAAATAAGTTATGGGGTGAAAGTGCAGTTCTCTGCTCATCCAGGGGAATAAAACATGTCTTACTGATATTACTATCATAAGAATAGGAAGAGAAGTAACAAGGAGAAGAAGAGGAAGATAATAAAAATCCATTCTTAATAACCTCTACTTGTACAAATCCACAACTTGGTTTCGTTGGGGTGGTTCCCACGGGGACCAAGGGGGTGAGGTTAAGCCTAAGAACATTTTAACACATCAGTGCTAAAAGAAATGGATCAAACTGCCGATCAGTGGACAACCACTCTTCTCCAGTCCTACTTATATGACTGGATTTAGTGCATTAGTAATTTGCCCTCAGACCTCTGAAGGGGAGAACAGCATGACCCAGGAGAAGGAAGCCTGTTTATCACAGACCTCCCAGTCAGAGAGCTAGATTTATTTACCCACTAACAAGCTGGTCTCAGCACATGCTGGTTCCACACAAATTGCCTCAATCATCCCTTAGTTATTGTGTCCGAGGCCACAGATGTTACCAACCAATTATTCATTTTTTAATTCACATTTCAATTTTTAATTTGCATAACATTTGTCTCTCTCTTTTTTTTTTTTTTTTTTTTTTTTTTAATTTCCCCACTTTTTGCGCTACAAACTACTTTGAAGTTTTTCAGTAATGGCTGTATTTGAAGTTTTCCAAGCAGCTGCTGGAAATCTTAATCAATGGCAAAGACAAGAAACAAAGTGAGGTCTATTCATTTTGTTCCATAGCAGTCTGCTAATGGTGGTCATTACCAGCTAGCACACAGAGACATAACATTTTTGCTTTATGCATTAGCTGCTTTACTTTGGCAGAGGAATGACTGTGCTGTCACTGCCATTCAAAGTCACGAAAAGGCTTGATGATAGTAATTATGTTTTCATCATTCAATATGACTGGTGGCAAATATATTTAATGTTTTTTTTTTATATTCAGACATTCTGATGGTTTTATTTCTTTCTTTTATTTTTCATTTTGCTTCTGGATGAATTTACAACTTACTGTTTGAGTTTATTCCACTAAAAGTTTGACAAGTTATTTTTTAAGGGGAGTTTTATAAGACATGCTTGAATGTTTGTGCAAAGATTCAAATACATTTCCTTTAATTACTCAAATTTGGATCTGCCTGTTGCGCAAGGGAGAAGCTACTCAAGAGGTAAGTGATGCAAGTTTTTGATGTGCATAATTCCATTTCAATACTGTCTGGTTTTAATACATGCTTGACCTTCATAGATGAAGACAAAGCAGAGATTTGGATTTAAAGATTCTTTTTTTTTTTTGCCTCCATCTGTGATCAGGGCAAAACAACTTCAATCAGCTTTCTTAACCCTGCAAGGGAATACTTTCAACACAGACTACTTCAGTACATCTATTAATTTAATCTCTCTTGCATCCTAATGCATTTCCTTCTCATTATCTATCAAAGCCTTCCCATGAATTTGCTGAACTGTTTGTTTATCTTGTCATTAATCACCATGAATTTCGTGTTTTTGCCTTTGTCTGCACTGAAAAGCCGCTGCATATTACGAGTCTTGCAACAATTCTGCAGGTACAGATGCAGAATCCTTTTGGGGAAAGCTGTATGCTACCTATTAGCAACAAGTTGGTCATCCACCTGAGTAAGGAAAGAAAATCTGACAGCAAAAAAAAAAAACTTTTTTTTTTTCCCATGCATGCTAGCAATACTTTGTTTTTTTCTTTTTATCCTTGTTTTTGCAAATAAATATTACAGGTCCAACTTTTCAGGAAGAAACTCCTTATTATAAAAGCACAACTCTCCTCATGCTAATTATTAAGAAAAAAAAAAAGTCGGATGCTTGGTTCTTGAATCTCTTGCTTGCTGATTTAAAATAGTGTCTGAGTTGTTTAGAGACAGTAACACAGAAAATAACACACAATGAAGCAATTGCAACTCCAAGACTTTGCCAGAATGGCATTCTTTGCTGAAATAGGTACTCTCCAAGTTAAAATGGAGGAGCTCATTACCCGTGTCAGTTTTGTTTACTGATGAGAAGCACAGTCCTCCAACTCAACAACTGCCGGAGGCAAAAAGAAATGGAGAAAAGAATATAGAAACCATGAAACTGGTCTCTACCTTAAAGACTGAAAGCAGACGTTTACATTGCAACTCTGTACTGCACAATGGAAATTTCTTCTCTAATTAAAGGGGACAAACTAAGCATTGATCTTTTACCAAGATTGTGCTGTAATCGACCTCAGCAAACTGTCTCACTCTCAGAAGGAAAATCTAATAATGTGGATGTATCCCACTTCAAATTTAAATAGATCTTTTTTTTTTTTTTTTTTTTTACCTTGGAGCTTCCCTTCCTCAACCACCCACTGTTCTTTTTTTGTTTCAGTCCTCCCTCATCAAATAAATATAAACCTGTCAAAGTTACTCCAAAAGAACAAAGGACATCCCATCCTCTTTCAGTCTACCTTTTTCTTTATTATGTCATTAAAACCAAATTCAAACACCATTAACGTTTTTAGATCACTCTTCTCAAAATAGTATCAAATCTAAACCAGCTTTGTACAAAGACAGGCCACTTCAGACATGATGCTGTTGCAAACAAGGCTTTCATTTGCAGTAAAAAAGCTCCACTCCATCAATGTGGTGCAAATAAATAATGTAATGGCACCTGAAATTCCCTTTCAGCATTTCTTCATACGAGCACAGAAAAGCCTGTCAGATAGTGTTTAGATGTGTGAATCAGGATTTGGGCTGCCTTCGTAAAGACCACTGTTGTGTATTTATTTTGGGCCCGTGCCAGAATTGTGAAGCTGGCATGTATCTTTATCTTCTTTATCACTCCAGAACAGGCTGAGCTTCCACAGTCATAGCAGGCTCAACATCTGCATACTGCATACTGGCTGTACCCATTCTTCTCCCACGTTATTATGCAACACACTCCGTACAGCATTTGTGACATTTGACAGCTCGGTTGCTTGAGTTAACCATGTCACGATTAACTGCAGAAGAGAGAAGCAAAATTCGTTTAACTTTCTTGTGTTGCCGTGCTTGAAGTTTTCTTTAAAAATGAATTTGGTTTATTTAGTTGTTGTTTTTTTTTTAATGTTTTTTTTTTCTGTAATTGGGACATTTATTCCCATGCTATTCAAACTGTACAAAACACTTTAAAGGATCCACAGCTGCAAAAAAATAAATAAATAAATCACTGGGAGACAAATAAAAACATGAGACATAAGGACAATTAAACTCCAACCTATTCCAAACGCATAAACTAGCAGATTTGTTCATGTGAGATTGTTTCGCTTTTAAATTCTTTCCCAAACCATACACTCCCTAAATGAAATAGTAGTTAGGACAGATAAGCATTGACTTTTCAATCCAGTCTAATTAACATCAGAAAAACGCAAACGATAAATCATTGTAGTCATGGTGAAAATGAATATACTTTCTTACTTCTGAAAGGGAAATTATAAATATTAGAATAATAACATTTAGAAAACTGCGATAGACTAGCAAACTGTACAGTGTGTACCCTGCCTCTCACCTGATGATTGCTGGGATTGGCTCCAGCTTCCTCCAAGCCCTCAATTGGCAGTATAAAAAGTGGATTACAGACATTTTGTAAAATAGATCAGCTATCTGTCAGCAAATGAGTTTTAAATATACAGTTTTTCAGCATTTTGTGATGCCTTTCTAATAAAATGAATCAATCTGAGCTTACCTTACCCTACCCTGAGCTATCCTTACCCTAACATTATACAATCCCTTTGAAATGCTGCCTTAAAATAATTTACAGAAATATTTCAAATATGAGCATGAAGTCATCCCGCATGTGTTCATTTATTGCATCTTTGTTTAGTTCACAAACTTGCTGTAAAGGAACAAAACACTGCCCTTATAAATATCCCGTTCATTGTGACAAAACGACCCTCACGTTTTCTGTTTTTCATTTGAATCCACATTTGCTGCAGCAGATGTCGGCTTTTCTCTTTCTTCCAGTTGCCCATTTTTTAAGTATATACAAATGTTAATGCACATGCACATTTATGCAGAATGTATTTATAAACATACACACATCACATTAATGCACACAAACTCCATAAACTAATAACTGAAAGATATATAAATATATCAAATCAAATCAAACTTTTTTTCTATAGCACTTTTTGTGGTAAAAAAAAAAAAACAAACAAACAAAAAAAAAAAACAATACACCCACCCACAACCACCCTCTCCTGTGCCCTATTAGCCCCTATAACAGTTAAAAGAAGACAAATGGCCAGGTACTTATATATGTACACATATATACACATATACTGCCACATACAAATTTACATAAATGTTTAAGTTTCATACATATAACACGGGAAAGTCCATGTCTAAACTCAAATAAATAGAAATATGTACATTTCTATACATATGCTAACATACATACCCATATATATTCATGTATTATACATACACCAACACACACACACACACACACACACACACACACACACACACACACACACACACACACACACACACACACACACCCTTCTGGCAGTTTTAATGAGCAATGCAATGTTGGTGGTTGTTGTATTAAAGTGCTGCCATGTTTTACAATGTAATGTGTTTGTTTTAGTAACCATATCATTCTCACTGGCAACAGATTATAGGCATAAATAAATCTCTGAAGAGCCATGTTTCCATGTGTCACTTCTCAGTCAAGTTACAGTTCTTAGCAGACCTGTTCAGGTATTCGGATCAGGAAGTGCATTCAATGCAACAGAATAACTTGTTTTGACATGTGCAGTATTAATAGTTGACGTATCCAGCATACACTGTGAGGATCATTTCTACCCAAAATTTGGCATGTGTTCGGAAGAACAATCAGCTCAAGCCGCTCCTCAGGAATGGAATGAAAGTGATCATAACAAGTAGATCCGATTTTTCTCAATGAAAAACTTATGTGAAGCATTTTTTTCTGGTCAGATGATTAATCTTTATACCTGCATCCATGTAATCCTGGGTATTGACTCATCTGCCTCATATATTTATACATTTATATATCATTTATTGATACATTTATACATCATTTATACAACTCATCAACTTATAGTAATTCACCAAAGTATCAAGCACTTTAAACAAACCCTGTCTCCCTCTGTTGGTCTGAGATAATTACATACTATTTGGAGTTATGGTGACAGCAAAGGTAATCCAGAGTTACTCTAAATTAAAAAAATAAATAAATAAATAAATAAAATATTCTTCAAAGTTTGACATCACCAAAACAATAGAACATGCATTGACTCAGAAAAGCTGTTAACTTTACACTGAACTTTAATCCTTCATTGGAGACTACCTACAGTAATTTCACATGACATCTGCCACTAATGGTTAAAAAATATTTCCAGGTATTATTGCAGACTGGAGAGGATCTGAAACTTTTTCTCCATTGAATCATTGTTTTTAATTGATCTACAACTGGGCTAAATACTGTATAGTTTATTAAAAAAAAACAAAAAAAAACAAAAAAAAACTATAATTAATATAAAGCTACTCAAATACTCTTGAGAAAAGTTATGATGGATATTTCATAGCAAGCTTTCACTTCTGAAACCCCTTATAAATGTGACTTTACTTAGTGTGTGATAGCAATGAAATTTCAGTATGGATGCATGGTATTGCCCATGTATTTGAGAGCTGTCTCATTTATAATGCATAACAAATTCTCATGGTGAGCAGGTGGAGGCTGCGGCTGGAAATTTCTAACAAGAAAACCTTCAGCCAGGTGCTACTTCTTGCTCCCTTACAGGTGTGGTTGACTGTTCCTGCAGCCATAGGTCAGACAGGCATCCATTTTCACCTCCAGCCATCCATGACCTAAAACCAGTCCACAGTTGCTTTATTCTGCTTATTTCTTTGCCGCACCTCGCGGGCCTTTTCATTTTTATTTCATCTGGTCTCTGCCATCTATCTGGTCCAGACCATAGAAAGGTGTCTCTTGAGTTAGCACAGAATGTGGCACTGGGTCATTTTGTGACAACGCCTTATTAATGAAAATAGGGCAGGTTGTTTGAATAGCCTCTGGGTTAGATCTGCTTAAACAGAAAGGATGTGCAAAATAAAATAAATAACCTGTGTGTGTGTGTGTGTGTGTGTGTGTGTGTGTGTATGTGTGTGTGTAAAAGCGATTGGAAAAAAACATTTGTACAGAGGATACTCAGCCCTACATCCAGTAGAAAAAGATTTATTTTCAAATTTTAACTATTTTAACTATTTTAACACAAAGGTTTCTTTTGTGTTTTTGCAGAAGGGATGCTGTTCTGCTGGGATGTTTGAATATTTAAGACTGATAAAGATGGCTAAGTTAAAATGCAGATATCCTTCTCCCAGAGGGGATACTTATTTCTCAGTGTGCATCTGGCAACACAAGATGATACGTTATACGCTAACTGTATTATTGACATGGGATTATACTCAATAGCCATAAATAAGTGTTAAACAGTTTTTATTAAAATATTATATTATGAAAGTCACTTTTTTTAACTGAAAGATTATTTATTTTAAAAACGCAATACAAGGATTACTTGAGGTGAGTGACATTCACAGTACAAAACCATAACGTTTTATGATCTAAACAGAGAAAATGTTTTTCTTTTCTTTTTTTTTCAGCAGTGGAATTCTCTTTTTCCTCAGTTAAACCTATTTCCTTTTTCCTTTCAGCTCAGTTATGTAGCCTCGTAATGATGTCACAATCAGTTCATCATATGGAAAATGCTCAATAGCAAGAGAATAAAAAAATCAATATTACACAGCTAAGAACTAAGTAACATGAAGTAACATCCTGTATACCAGTGTGACTGTAAAGTAATTACTGAATATCACATTCCAGCTCCTTTAAATTTCTGTATTGGCAACAATAACTTGATATCAAGTACAAAATGGCCTCAGGATTAGAGTCCTTGCAGTCACAGCTGTTGGCACAACTCACAACTGTCTGATGCAATACTGAATGTTTACCAAGAACTTTATGTATCTACTACCATCCCTGAGGTCATAATCGTGATTGCGATTTCAAATTACAGCACACTGCGTCAACATGCCTGCAGCATGGCCCAAGGGATGGAAATATCTAGGATTTACTCCATGAGGATGTGTGTGTGTTTGTGTTCCTCAAGACAAGAGCGACAAGTATTGGAAAGAAAAAAAGTGTACATTTGACATCAAAAATGGCAAAACTTATACAACAATCAGTTAATAAAGATGTGTCAGTTTTTATAGCAAATTAAAATAGGTCCAAATCTTTTAAAATTTTAAATTATTACTGCAAAAGTTGCTTTGTACCTTTAATCTGTAAATCAGGATACTATTTTATCTAGGAATTTACATTTAAATGAAATCCCAAAATATAAGGAAAACAGTTCTGACATCCTAAAAATGCACACAAAGTTTTCACATGCAGAGGGCCAGACTGGGACTAAGAATGTGCCCAAGCATTTTAGTCCAGACCGGCTCAAAACTATCACTAATCATAGAGTGCTCTAAAAAGTGAATTTCAACTATGTAACCCCTTAAAGCTACTAAAACTATGAAATGAGTTAGCAGACATCAGGGAGAGCAGACATGTTAAATACGTCCATTAAAGCTCATTTCCTAATAAAATAAAAATCTATACTGCAGCACAGTGATAGATGTTAAAGCAGCATTCATCTCACTGTGTCGTTGATGGAGAAAGAAACCCCTATAGAACAGATGTGAGAAATGATGGATTAGATGAAAACTGTTTCAATTGAAAGAGCAGAAACAATATCTCTGTGCCTGCTGCCTGCTCTTCCCTTCCATTGTCACCACCAGTTGTAACTAAAGATTGAATGGAGTGTTTTTTTTTTTTTTGTATCCTAATGATACAGTCAGGTCCAGAATTATTGGATGTAAAGAGGTAAGCAGCTGCTTTTGCAATAACATATGGACTTAAGTGTAAGATGAACAAATAAAAAGTCTTAAAAAGAGTTTATTTCTGTATGTTGTCCATAGACATGTTCACAGACACTGCATCTAACACGTTTTGATCAAAAGGTTTTGTACTGTTTGGCCATAACCAATAACAGATCAGCTGATGAAGAGAATCTGACATGTGCTGACTCACCGTTAATGTTGTTAAATAATGGTTAGAAAATATTGCTTTCATATTCAATCACATGCTTTAGTTCAAAAAGACAGTAAAAAACTCAATTTTAGAGGTGCTGTTTTAACAACCATTCAATCAGTAATATGCTGTTAATTTAGCATGTTTTCAACATTGAATCAAAACTTTGGAGTCAGCTACCAAGTTTACCACTAACTACCTGGCATGGATCATAATGGGTTCAAGGGATATCTTTAGTCAGAGCAGAACCTCAGCGATGTGCAGCCGATGAAGGTCTTCCTTGTGGAGATTGGTGATTTTTGTTTCTGTTATCGTATAGTTTCTTCGTCTTTCGTCTCTGAACCGAGGTATATGCCGGGTTCATTCTGTTTTCTGTATGTGAAGAACCAATGGTCTGCATGTTACCGTGTGTCATGGACAAGTGGTCACGAAAGAAAGTTCTGTTCTGACTGGATGTATGAATTACTCTGGAACGGGGACCACTGTGAATTGGGCGGGCCAGTCTTTGTTAGTTGGGCTGCTGATCTGATCTACCAACTTAATAAAGACCAGTCAGCCCAATGAATAAATAGTTTTGGATCAAAGAACATGTCAGCGCACTGAGAAAACCAGATTGCCAGATGGCCAAGCCATACTGGCACATAAAAAAAATCATCAATCAGTTGTACGTTTTATCCGATATATATATGTGACCAAACTGTACAACGGTTGTAGCTCAGGAGGAATAGCAGGTGCCTACCAACCAGAATCTCAGCGTATGGATTCCCCTGTCTAAATGCTGAGGTGTCTTTAAGCAAAACACTGAATCCTATGTTACCTCCCAATGTGTCAATTGTGGTATGAATGTGTGAGAAAAGATGTAACTTAGAATGTAATCATAAAAGTGCTATAAAGTGCTAAAATGCTAGACTGGATAGGCTTTGTCCCACAGTTCCGTAAAAAAAAAGGAAAAAAAAGATAATATACATACAAGACATGTAGTGGTAAAGTACTTTGAGTAGTCAACATGACTGGAAATGTGTTACATAAGTAAAGACCATTTATTTAGTTTTTCCCCATAAAGAGTCAACATTCTCACATCATCCTTTAACTATCTGTTCAACTGGTCTATGAAGCACTTTAGTCTCTAATAGTCTTTTTAAAACTTTGTGAAAATGAACCTGTGGGTTAGGGTTAGAGTTCTCTCTACCAGGAATTGTATAGTAAGCACAGAGAGGGAAGCAGAGGACTAGAAAGCACCAATGCAGCTATCCTAGTTGAAACATCTAAGCTCAACAAATATATCAGGAAGATGAACCCAAGTGATGAACCACTTAGTAAATGTTTCTAACAATGGGAATTGGAGGAGCTACCATTGCAGGAAAAACTGCTGCACGGAATGTACCATTGACAGATAGCTAAAGTGACAGATATGATCGATGGCCAGAGAGGGCTGGACTTAAGGACAGCACAGAGTCACTAATCATGGCAGCTCAGGAGCTAGCCTTCAGCACCTGAGCAATAGGAGGACAGATTTACCATAACACATAGGATTCCATGTGCAGGCTGTGCAAAGAAACCCCTAATGCAGTGTTTCCCAATCCTGGTCCTCAAGTAACATATTTTATAGGTAAACATATTTTACCTGGCTCATTAACAGGCTTGCAAAGAACTTGACAAGGAGGTTAGTGTGAATCAGGTGTGTTGGAGGAGGATCATGCCTCATGCAGGGTGGTGGCATTTGAGGACCAAGATTGGGGAACACAGGCAGGGAAAGCATACAACAAATGTCATTGTTTTCCCAAGTATTAAGGTTTGCCTAGATGTGGCCCTAAATGTGGGATGGAGAGGCAGGAGGCAGGAGAAATGCCATGCATAGTATTTTAATAAACTAAAGAAACAACTAGGGATGACTTCAAACAATGAGCTAGCAAGTAGCAAATGAAACCAAGTGGTATAAATACAGAGAAATGCAACAAAACACAGGTATTAAGGATAAGCTATGTGAACCGTGGTGAATTAATGGACAGTAAACAAAGCTAGACAAGAAACTACAATGAAAACTACAAAATAAAGAAGGGAACCTGAACTAAGACTGCACAAAAAAACTCCTCACCGTGACCCCATGTCTGGTCCTCCAGTTCTACTGTCCTGCAAGTTGCACGTTAATAGATCTTCAGGGCCAGACTTATGTGCTGAAATTGGACTGGAGACTCCAATATCAAAGTGGGAAACACCTCCCAAGTTGGTGAAGAATGAGACAGGTAAGAAAGAGAGAGGATATTTCATAGAGACAGGCAATATGGTAATGCACAACCAACTAAACATTCTGATCATGATAGGCAGCAAGAGAAAACTGCTGCAGTCAATATAGCTATCCTGAACAATGGTGATATCAGGAAACTGGAACATAAGAAACTGGAAAAATAACAAGAGGTCAAGGAAGAGCTAGAGAAATTTTGGTATGTGAGGGCAACAATGCAGTATTGTCAGGACCTTATGTTCCCTGGTCTTTTCTTTCCAACTATGTATATGTGACAAATTCTGAGTCACATCATAGTCACATTCATTTGTGAGGCTGCCAAAAAAAAGGGCACATTCATTCTGTTTATATTCATTTTGTGAAGGAAATTATAATTATATGAGGTTATGTGGATATATAGGTATACATTTAACTTGAGGAATAATTCCGCTTAAAGTGTTTTCAGTATTGGACTGATTAATGTTGTTTCTCTGCACTTGGATCATCTACAAATACATCTAATTAATCATGTTCACATAATCTAAACCGCAGGATTTCAATCAGATTTCAAGCTTTGCAAGAAAAACCCAGTGAGGATTGTTTGGCTGTTTTGTTCTCTATTCTGTTTTATGTGCAAAGAAGCAGAACGTCCAATCATCGGTTTCATTATTATTCTTCATTACACCTGCTTATGATTCAAAGTACAGAACTTTGAAAGAGAAATTCTTTCCAGTCACGTATCTGCTGCTGAAACCTGTACACAACATCTTTGCATCTGCTTTTACAGAGAAATTAAACCAAATAAAACATTGGACAATGCTCAAGAATATTGATAAATGCTGGTGTGTTTAAACCTTGCCAGTGAGGTGGAGAGATTCTGACAGACTTGGAGGCAGCAAAGAGAAACAAAGGCTCCACCTCAGGTGGCTCTGACAGGTGTAATTTGTATTACTCTATTTTATTTTTTTTTTATTTTCATTCCTAACCAGCTGCAGTAAATGGAATAATCAAGAATGTCCCTTCCATTACTTTTTCTGATTAATTCAGAAGTTGTCCTTCAACACTGCGCATTCAGAAATCCCAGTCTTCCCAACAAGCAGGGAAACCTCTCAGTCAGCTTCAAGATTCACTGTCTGTTTCGAAGTTGTACTGGAAGGACAGAATGTCATTTCTTATTTACACTTAAAACACTCACTGAATTGAATTATTTGCACTTTTGACATTTTCAGCGTTTCTTTGCAGGAAGACAAGTACATGGTGTCAGTTTGACACTCACTGTGAAATGAGATCAGGCTCATGTGAAGGACGATAACCTCTGTTGCCACTTTCCCTTTAGTAAGATAAAGTGACAGATGGTGTGCAGGTCCGAAGTTGAACTCTAGGAAGTTGTGTAATGCAAACACTAGTCTCATAATTCTGGCAGATGTATTTTCATTTAGACAATTACCATGTGTGCAGGGATATTTAGAATAACTCTTGTGGTGATGGCATATTTTACACTGGTCTACTAAGCGCATATAAAGCCCATGTAGACTCATTTATATGTAACATGCAGCTGTCAGGTTAATCTC